>NW_028320460.1:0-198042 GCF_062004578.1 Staurois parvus
CCCCGGACCCTGCATTCACTATATCCGCTCTCCCCGGACCCCGCATTCAGCTGTATCCTGAAGGTTTTTTGCCTTCATCCTTTAGAACTACATTAGCATTGTTATTGTAGTTCAGATGTAATACTGAACATGAATTAAAAGTCAAGAAAACTTACTGGGAGTTGATTTCCTAAAGGCAAATGGGCTGTTCACTTTGGGATGGAATTTTTCCTTAGCTTAGTGAATACGGTTAAAAAAAAACACTTAAGAATATCCAATCACATGCAAAGTAAATATAAAAACATTTTTGTGTGTGCAGATGATTGGATGATGGAAGTCAGCAGAGCTTCACCTCGTTCATAAAGCTAAGGGAAAAGTAAAGTGAATATCCTGTGAATATCTCCAGAAAGCTTTAGTCATGAACAAAGCGTATGATGCCCTCAGGTAATGCCATGACCCCATCCTCTATCTGTAACTGCATGTACTGTACACTAGATTGCCAAAAGTATTGGGCCGCCGGCCTTTACACGCACATGAACTTTAATGGCCTCCCAGTCTTAGTCCGTAGGGTTCAATATTGAGTTGGTCCCACCCTTTACACACACATGACCTTTAATGGCCCCCCAGTCTTAGTCCGTAGGGTTCAATATTGAGTTGGCCCCGCCCTTTGCACCTATAACAGCTTCAACTCTTCTGGGAAGGCCGTCCACAAGGTTTAGGAGGGTGTCTATGGGAAGGTTGGACCATTCTTCCAGAAGCACATTTGTCAGGTCAGGCACTGATGTCGGGGGAGGAGGCCTGGCTCGCAGTCTCCGCTCTAATTCATCCCAAAGGTGTTCTATGGGGTTGAGGTCAGGACTCTGTGCAGGCCAGTCAAGTTCCTCCACCCCAAACTGGCTCCTCCATGTCTTTATGGACCTTGCTTTGTGCACTGGTGCACAGTCATATTGGAACAGGAGGGGCCATCCCCAAACTCTTCCCACAAAGTTGGAGCATGAACTTGTCCAAAATGTCTTAGTATACTGATGCCTAAAGATTTCCCTTCACTGGAACTAGGGGGCTAAGCCCAATCCCTGAAGAACAACCCCACATCATAATCCCCCCTCCACCAAACTTTACACTTGGCACAATGCAGTCAGGCAAGTACCGTTCTCCTGGCAACAGCCAAACCCAGATACAGCCATCGGATTGCCAGACAGAGAAGCATGATTGGTCACTCCAGAGAACACGTCTTCACTACTCTAGAGTCCAGTGGCGGCATGCTTTACACCACTACATCTGATGCTTTGCATTGCTCTTGGTGATGGAAGGCTTGGATGCAGCTGCTCGGCCATGGAAACCCATTCCATGAAGCTCTCTACGCACTGTTGTTGGGCTCATCTGAAGGCCACACCAAGTTTGGAGGTCTTTAGCTATTGACTCTGCAGACAGTTGGTGACTTCTGCGCACTGTGCGCTTCAGCATGCTCTGACCCCGCCCTGTCATGTGACGTGGCCTACCACTTGGTGGCTGAGTTGCTGTTGTTCCCAGTTGCTTCCACTTTGTTATAATCCCACTAACAGTTGAGCGTGGAATATTTAGTAGCCAGGAAATGTCACGGATGGACTTATTGCCCAGGTGGCCACCTATCACGGGACCACGCTTGGAGTCACTGAGCTCCTGAGAGCGACCCATTCTTTCACCAATGTTTGTAGAAGCCGTCTGCATGCCTAGGGGCATGATTGTATACACCTGTGTCCATGGAGGGGATTGGAACACCTGAATCACATGATATGGAGGGGATTGGAACACCTGAATCACATGATTGGAGGGGATTGGAACACCCGAATCACATGATATGGAGGGGATTGGAATACCTGAATCTCATGATATGGAGGGGATTGGAATACCTGAATCCAATGATTTGGAGGGGTGTCCCAATACTTTTGGCAATATATGGTATGTAACAATTAAATTCTCTTCAACAAAATGGTGGCCATCTGCACACAGACCCCAACTCCCTGTTGCATAAATGTAATGTTATAGGTAAAAGATGACCTCAGCTCCTGTTCTCCACCTGTTGGGAACTCCTCAGACACGTTTTGCCCCTTTTGAGGTTTAATCCTAGAATGGCCACCATTTTGTTGAAGTCTACTGGATCCTGACAGCCTGTCTTGCACCAGAATTTCCACATGCTGATCCGACTGACACAGTTTGGAGGGACATTCGACCCATTCTCTTCTCTTTGTTTTGGGCTACAAATGAATTTCTCTTATTTGATTCCTTTTGGTCTGTTCAGTACACCATTGAAAGTGTTTTTTAGACAGTATCTGTTTGAGAAGAACAAAAATGTTGCAGAAGATCTCAAGAAGAAAGTAGGAGGAATACGTCTCTTCCTGTCTGCTTGAGACAACCTCCAACACTCTGGGGGTGTGGATGGAAGAAGAAAAGTGCAGACACTTCCCTGACAAATGACTTCACAAGTTTTCATTTTCTACTTCAGTTTCAGACTTTTTATGTAAAGAAACATGAAGCTTACCAGACTGATGTGATATTTCTCCTTGTGGGCACGGAGCGCAATTATAACAACACGGGTGATATCCTTCTCTTACAGATCTCCTGAACCCCGGAAGACATTCCTCGCAGCACCGACCTTTTGGGACCTAAGATAATATAAGATGATATGAACTATTCAGGAGCAATCCTGCAGATATAATAGTCCGATCTTCTGGTGTCCGAAATGTTATGTTAAGCATTTGCTTTGTGAATTTATCATATTTTTCACTCCATAAAACGCACCTAGATTATAGAGGAGGAACACAAGAAAAGAAATATTCAGAACCAATGGACTGTGGACATAGTACAGGGGATGACCAGAGACTGCGGACATAGCACAGGAGATGACCAGAGACTGCGGACACAGTACAGGAGATGACCAGAGACTGCGGACATAGTACAGGAGATGACCAGAGACTGCGGACATAGTACAGGGGATGACCAGAGACTGCAGACACAGTACAGGAGATGACCAGAGACTGCGGACACAGTACAGGAGATGACCAGAGACTGCGGACATAGTACAGGAGATGACCAGAGACTGCGGACACAGTACAGGAGATGACCAGAGACTGCGGACACAGTACAGGAGATGACCAGAGACTGCGGACACAGTACAAGAGATGACCAGAGACTGCGGACACAGTACAGGAGATGACCAGAGACTGCAGACACAGTACAGGAGATGACCAGAGACTGCGGACACAGTACAAGAGATGACCAGAGACTGCGGACACAGTACAGGAGATGACCAGAGACTGCGGACACAGTACAGGAGATGACCAGAGACTGCGGACACAGTACAGGAGATGACCAGAGACTGCAGACATAGTGCAGGGGATGACCAGAGACTGCAGACACAGTACAGGGGATGACCAGAGACTGCGGACACAGTACAGGGGATGACCAGAGACTGCGGACATAGCACAGGAGATGACCAGAGACTGCGGACATAGTACAGGAGATGACCAGAGACTGCGGACACAGTACAGGAGATGACCAGAGACTGCAGACACAGTACAGGAGATGACCAGAGACTGCGGACACGGTACAGGGGATGACCAGAGACTGCGGACACGGTACAGGAGATGACCAGAGACTGCGGACACAGTACAGGAGATGACCAGAGACTGCGGACATAGTACATGAGATGACCAGAGACTTCGGACACAGTACAGGAGATGACCAGAGACTGCGGACACAGTACAGGGGACGACCAGAGACTGCGGACACAGTACAGGAGATGACCAGAGACTGTGGACATAGTACAGGAGATGACCAGAGACTGCGGACACAGTACAGGAGATGACCAGAGACTGCAGACAAAGTACAGGAGATGACCAGAGACTGCAGACAGTACAGGGGATGACCAGAGACTGCGGACACAGTACAGGAGATGACCAGAGACTGAGGACACAGTACAGGAGATGACCAGAGACTGCGGACATAGTACAGGAGATGACCAGAGACTGCAGACAGTACAGGAGATGACCAGAGACTGCAGACAGTACAGGGGATGACCAGAGACTGCGGACACAGTACAGGAGATGACCAGAGACTGTGGACATAGTACAGGAGATGACCAGAGACTGCGGACATAGTACAGGAGATGACCAGAGACTGTGGACATAGTACAGGAGATGACCAGAGACTGCGGACATAGTACAGGAGATGACCAGAGACTGCAGACAGTACAGGGGATGACTAGAGACTGCGGACACAGTACAGGAGATGACCAGAGACTGCGGACACAGTACAGGAGATGACCAGAGACTGCGGACATAGTACAGGAGATGACCAGAGACTGAGGACACAGTACAGGAGATGACCAGAGACTGCAGACATAGTACAGGAGATGACCAGAGACTGAGGACACAGTACAGGAGATGACCAGAGACTGCGGACATAGTACAGGGGATGACCAGAGACTGCGGACAGTACAGGGGATGACCAGAGACTGCAGACAGTACAGGGGATGACCAGAGACTGCGGACCTTTGGGGAGCGAGGGGGTACCTGAATTTGACAGGTACCCACTCCCACTTCCACGGAGTTGTCCTCCCTTTAGTGTGAGCACCTGGCTGACAGCCGGGTGCCCAGTGTGCATGCGCGAGAAGCTTTTAGCTTTGCGATTGGTCCGGCATCTTCTGGGACCTGTCACGTGTCATGCGCACTGGGCACTCGGCTGTCACAGCCGAGAGCCCACACTAAAGATACCGACGTGGAAAGACAGCGCAGTGCTGGACTGAGGAACAGGTAAGGTCCCGCTGCAGAGAACAGCTGAGCAGCCGGCCACAGCGGTGGAAATACTGGACTGGCCGCTCCATATTCGCTCCATAAGACGCACTGACATTTTACTCCCTTTTTTTGGGGGAAAAAAGTGCGTCTTATGGAGCGTAAAACACGGTAATTAATAAATCTTTGCCATTCTATCATGTTATGTATTTGCAGAGGGGATGCCCCAAGAAATTCAAAAACGTTTGGCAATGTTGGACTCATCTCCTGCCGGATGAGACTTTCCCACTGACACATAAGTACTGATTTGGGTCTGGATGTTGCTGGATTGCTTGTTTGTCTGTATATGGAAGGATTATTTGGGGTTTTACTTCTGCAGTATAAGTTGCTGACGAAGGGTACCTGTCAGGGCTCCATCCTCTGCAGAGGTGTTAGGAGACCTTGCACCCCTACCAGTACCTTGCATGGCCGCAGAAGTTCACAGCGGCTCAAATTTGGCACCAAACGGCATTTATAAGGAAACCCTTCCCTACTCTCAGGTGCTGGTTGATCTCTGACTCCCCAGTACCTGGTTCCTGTTCCTGTGCTATTGTGATCTGTCATTTCCTGTTACCGACTCGGCTTGCTCCTGGACCTGTCTACTCTACTTAAATCCTGACCTGACCTCGGCTTGGCTAATGGATATTCTCTCTCGCTCCTCTGTGTATGACCTCGGCTTGGCTAACGGATATTCTCTCTTGCTCCTCTGTGTATGACCTCGGCTTGGCTAATGGATATTCTCTCTTGCTCCTCTGTGTATGACCTCGGCTTGGCTAATGGATCTTCTCTCTTGCTCCTCTGTGTATGACCTCGGCTTGGCTAACAGATCTTCTCTCTTGCTCCTCTGTGTATGACCTCGGCTTGGCTAACGGATATTCTCTCTCGCTCCTCTGTGTATGACCTCGGCTTGGCCAACGAATATTCTCTCTTGCTCCTCTGTGTATGACCTCAGCTTGGCTAACAGATCTTCTCTCTTGCTCCTCTGTGTATGACCTCGGCTTGGCCAACGGATCTTCTCGCTCGCTCCTCTGTGTATGACCTCGGCTTGGCCAACGGATCTTCTCTCTCGCTCCTCTGTGTATGACCTTGGCTTGGCCAATGGATATTCTCTCTCGCTCCTCTGTGTATGACCTCGGCTTGGCTAACGGATATTCTCTCTTGCTCCTCTGTGTATGACCTCGGCTTGGCTAACGGATATTCTCTCTCGCTCCTCTGTGTATGACCTTGGCTTGGCCAATGGATATTCTCTCTCGCTCCTCTGTGTATGACCTCGGCTTGGCTAACGGATATTCTCTCTTGCTCCTCTGTGTATGACCTCGGCTTGGCTAACGGATATTCTCTCTCGCTCCTCTGTGTATGACCTTGGCTTGGCCAATGGATATTCTCTCTCGCTCCTCTGTGTATGACCTCGGCTTGGCTAACGGATATTCTCTCTTGCTCCTCTGTGTATGACCTCGGCTTGGCTAACGGATATTCTCTCTCGCTCCTCTGTGTATGACCTTGGCTTGGCCAATGGATATTCTCTCTCGCTCCTCTGTGTATGACCTCGGCTTGGCTAACGGATATTCTCTCTCGCTCCTCTGTGTATGACCTTGGCTTGGCCAATGGATATTCTCTCTCGCTCCTCTGTGTATGACCTCGGCTTGGCTAATGGATCTTCTCTCTTGCTCCTCTGTGTATGACCTCGGCTTAGCCAACGGATATTCTCTCTTGCTCCTCTGTGTATGACCTCGGCTTGGCTAATGGATCTTCTCTTTCGCTTCTCTGTGTATGACCTCGGCTTGGCTAACAGATCTTCTCTCTCGCTCCTCTGTGTATGACCTCGGCTTGGCTAATGGATCTTCTCTCTCGCTCCTCTGTGTATGACCTCGGCTTGGCTAACGGATATGCTCTCTCGCTCCTCTGTGTATGACCTCAGCTTGGCCAACGGATATGCTCTCTCGCTTCTCTGTGTATGACCTCGGCTATCCCATCTCACTACTTCTGCTCTGCTCCCCACCTGGTACCTGACCTCGGCTTTTAACCATCTATCCAGTAATCCTCTGTTCCCCGGAAGGGCTTGCATACCTCACACAGGAGCCACCTGTCTGCAGACCTCATCTCAGTGCATCAGCTGTGCTCCTGGGTGGACCACCAACAAGCACCTCTACAGGTGACCTGTGCCATTTTGGGCCTGACTCCTGCTGTCCCACTCTCAGGGGAGTCTGGAACGTAGCCACAAGGGAAGCCCTCTCTCCATTGGCCTCTCATACCAGGTACGTGACAGTACCATGTGGCCTTTAAGGCCCTAGTCTTATGATTATGTTTCTTTTTGCTCCACACTGGACTGACCATGTTCCTCTCTGATCATGGCAGATGGTTGTGCAGGGGGAGGGGGGAGGGAGGTTTGTAGGAATTATAGCTAGGATGTTTTCTGTATAGATAGGCTTGGTCCTTGGGCCAATGTATGTCTATGTCTATGTTTTGTATTTTTCTTTTTTTACTGTAGAACAACAAACAGCATTTTCCCACCAAAAAAAGTTTGTTTTTGGAGCTAGATAACTGTGAACGGGGAGTTAGTACTCAAAACTCAGTTTCTTTTTGTTTTAAAAAGACAATTGATTTCAGTAAGCCTCAAAAGAATCTGGCCAAAGATTATATTAGCAGTCTTTTCTCTTCTTCTTCTTCTTCGTGGGGTCCTTCTTTGAATGTCCATGTCACTGCCTGTGTGGTAAGAAAGGGGTTAGGTTGTACCCCAAGATGGGCTTAAAGCTCAAAACTAGTCTTTTTATATCCTACAGTTCAAGTCTTCTGGTTAGAAATATTTGGAATCCTTTCACGGCTCTTCAATACCCCCAGAGCCCACCATGGCCATTCTGAATAACAAAGCTGTGACTATGACCCACCATCAATTCAAGCTTCTCCTCCAAATCACCGATCGTGAAAGCATGGAAATCTCCCACCCTCTGTGCCCATGCAGCTAAGCATAGAATAACACCATCCATGATCCACGCTAAGACAGAGGTCTTGCTGCTGGACGGAATGGCCAAATATGAAAAATGTTGGCACCCCTGGGGTACATAAATATTTACCATCTGGCTTTGACCAGTCACTGCTACTCCCTTAATCAGAAATACGGGCACACAACTCACTCGCTTAGCTGAAGTTTACCGAAAACCTAGCTACCCCTGAGGAAATCCCTCTCTTCCCTCCCCAGCCCACCTAGGGGGATCCTCCTCTCCTTTCTCTCCCCCACCAGCTACGGATAATTCCTCTTTCCTTCTCTTCTCTTCCTCTCCCTTTTATACTCTCAAGATGTTTCTGGAGGCCTCCTCCCCAGGCCGAGTGGACTAGCGACCCTTTGAGCAGGTGCCTCTCCTCTCCCAGGACAATCTCCCTGGGTGCAACTGCTTAGCCACGCTTGGAGGGGATGCCTTCACCGCCGCCACCCTCCTCCACCTTCTATACTCCACAGCATCCTGGCATAGTATATATGAGACACCCTCCGGAAGGCCCGGGATCTCTTGAAACCTTTTCCTCCAGCTTTCCTTCTTATAGGGTTCTCTTGAGGGTTACTCCCATCATCCCCTAGAATGCCTTCAGATCCCACATGATTCTAGAAAGACCTTTCCACTTTCACCTGTTGGGTCATTATCACTTGGTTTATAATCTTGTCTTCTTGTTACTAAACCCCCAACAGTGCAATCAGTCTGTAGATGCAGGAAAGCACGCTTGTTATACTCACTGTGGGACCTAAGGGGTTAATCCTCTGCATTGTGTAAAAAGGCTGTTTGTTCTGTGTACTGTGGGAGATCAGATATAGTGAACACCAGGTCCGGGGAGAGCGGATATAGTGAATGCGGGGTCCGGGGAGAGCGGATATAGTGAATGCGGGGTCCGGGGAGAGCGGATATAGTGAATGCAGGGTCCGGGGAGACCAGATATAGTGAATGCAGGGTCCAGGGAAAGCGGATATAGTGAATGCTGGGTCCGGGGAGAGCGGATATTGTGAATGCGGGGTCCGGGGAGAGCGGATATAGTGAATGCGGGGTCCAGGGAAAGCGGATATAGTGAATGCGGGGTCCGGGGAGAGCGGATATAGTGAATGCGGGGTCCGGGGAGATCAGATATAGTGAACACCAGGTCCGGGGAGAGCGGATATAGTGAATGCGGGGTCCGGGGAGAGCGGATATAGTGAATGCGGGGTCCGGGGAGAGCGGATATAGTGAATGCAGGGTCCGGGGAGACCAGATATAGTGAATGCAGGGTCCAGGGAAAGCGGATATAGTGAATGCTGGGTCCGGGGAGAGCGGATATTGTGAATGCGGGGTCCGGGGAGAGCGGATATAGTGAATGCGGGGTCCAGGGAAAGCGGATATAGTGAATGCGGGGTCCGGGGAGAGCGGATATAGTGAATGCGGGGTCCGGGGAGAGCGGATATAGTGAGTGCGGGGTCCGGGGAGAGGGGATATAGTGAATGCGGGGTCCGGGGAGAGCGGATATAGTGAATGCGGGGTCCGGGGAGAGCGGATATAGTGAATGCGGTGTCCGGGGAGAGAGGATACAGTGAATGCGGGGTCCAGGGAGAGCGGATATAGTGAATGCGGGGTCCGGGGAGAGCGGATATAGTGAATGCGGGGTCCTAGGAGAGCGAATATAGTGAATGCGGGGTCCGGGGAGAGCGGATATAGTGAATGCGGGGTCCGGGGAGAGCGGATATAGTGAATGCGGGTTCCGGGGGGAGCGGATATAGTGAATGCGGGGTCCGGGGAGAGCGGATATAGTGAATGCAGGGTCCGGGGAGAGTGGATATAGTGAATGCGGGGTCCGGGGAGAGCGGATATAGTGAATGCGGGGTCCGGGGAGAGCGGATATAGTGAATGCGGGGTCCGGGGAGAGCGGATATAGTGAATGCGGGGTCCGGGGAGAGCGGATATAGTGAATGCGGGGTCCGGGGAGAGCGGATATAGTGAATGCGGGGTCCGGGGAGAGCGGATATAGTGAATGCGGGGTCCGGTGTTCAGTAACACTTTAATGAACACCCCGCCTGGCATGTTCTCTGACATTACTATAGATCCCGTGGTCGGTGGCTCTTTCCGTGTCAGACACAATATCTCACAATACGATCATTCCCTTTATTGTACGCAGTTCTCTTGCACCCATAACATCTTTAATAAAAATATATGAACAAAAAACATTTTTTAGCCTTTTTTGTATACATTTTGAATCCACTTCTCCGGTGTCACTCACCTTGTCACCTTTCCATGATATTCGCTCTGGTTCCAGTGTAAGTTTCTGATCCTCTGAAAGGGACTCATCAAAGTGGCCCACGGGCCTCCAATGGATGACATTGTTACCTCCTCCTTCTAGTATTACCAGACTGTTGATTTCCATTGGGCTGGGCAGTTCTCCTTTATCATTAAATCCCACGACGTTGTCACCCGGATCCCGGTACCGCACTTTCTTTATATACCGGGGCAGCTTAGAGATGACAGAAACGATTATAGGTGACATAGACTGTCAGTACGACATTTCAGCGTTTTTGTTTGTTTCAGATTGATTGTCTAGTCGTACCTCATGTAGGGGATGCCATCGGTATGAGGTGACCTGTGTGCTGAGGGCAGGAGCAGGGCCGTGGATAAGGGGGTACAACCAGTCCTCCTGTATGGGGCCGGCCAGAAGGGGGCCCAGGCAGCTAGTTGAATCAGATGTTGGTTGGAGGGTGATTGGTGCAGTGGGGGAGGGGAATTACTGGAACCAATCCCCTATATGGCTCTCTCTGCAGCAGCTGAAGGTATAATTTATTTAGCTCTACCTCCTACCGGCTTTCAGCTGCTGCAGAGAGAGCCATACAGGGGATCGGTTCCAGTAATCCCCCCCCCCGCCGCACCCATCATCCAGCCTCCTCCCCTGCAGTGCTGCTATCTTCCCTCCTCTCCTTCCCACCAGCAACTGCAAGTACACATTAGGATCCTTCAGGGTGGAGAGTGGGGGAAGGGTCCAGTAAACATGTGACATTTACTAGCCCCTTCCTTCACTGAATGAACACAATGAGTGATTGGTATTGATTGCTCACTGTGTTCATTCTTACCTAATGCATAGTAACCCACATGGAAAAAAAATATATTTGAAGTATATTTTAAAAATATTCTTCCCAAATATATTGCCATATATGTGAAAGGCTACAATTGTGTCCGCATTCAATATATTTCAAAGCTCCGAAGAAGGGAGTACGTCTCCCGAACCGCGTTAGCACCCCCTGCTGTCAGAATTACCGTTTTCTCTGACCCTCACATTGGCTCTTAGCTTGTTTTATGAATCTGGGTTTGTGGGTATACATTTTTGTCATTTTTAAATAAATTCCTTTTAATCATGTAATGCACGAGGAGAGTGCGCCCCTTCTTCCTTTCTTCCAATATTTCAAAATATATTTCAATACATATATATATATACTGCATGTTGAAATGCGTTGTGTTATACAGTGGGGCAAAAAAGTATTTAGTCACCACCAATTGTGCAAGTTCTCCCACTTACAGAGATGAGAGAGGCCTGTAATTGGCATCATAGGGAGACCTCAACTATGAGAGACAAAATGAGAAAACAAATCCAGACAATCTCATTGGCTGATCTGGAAAGAATTTATTTGCAAATTATGGTGGAAAATAAGTATTTGGTGAATATGAAAAGTTCATGTCAATCCTTTGTTATATATCCTTTGTTGGCAATGACAGAGGTCAGACGTTTCCTGGAAGTCTTCACAAGGTTGGCACACACTGTTGCTGGTATGTTGGCCCATCCTCCATGCAGATCTCCTCCTCCATGCAGATCTCCTCTAGAGCAGTGATGTTTTGGGGCTGTCGCTGGGCAACACGGACTTTCAACACCCTCCAAAGCTTTTCTATGGGGTTGAGATCTGGAGACTGGCTAGGCCACTCCAGGACCTTGAAATGCTTCTTACGAAGCCACTCCTTCGTTGCCCGGGCGGTATGTTTGGGATCATTGTCATGTTGGAAGACCCAGCCACGTTTCATCTTCAATGCCTTTGCTGATGGAAAGAGGTTTGCACTCAAAATCTCACGATACATGGCCCCATTCATTCTGTCCTGTACATGGATCAGTCGTCCTGGTCCCTTTGCGGAGAAACAGCCCCAAGACATGATGTTGCCACCCCCATGCTTCACAGTAGGTATGGTGTTCTTTGGATGCAACTCAGCATTCTCTCTCCTCCAAACACGACGAGTTGTGTTTCTACCAAACAGTTCTATTTTGGTTTCATCTGACCATATGACATTCTCCCAATCCTCTTCTGGATCATCCAAACAATCTCTAGCAAACTTCAGACGGGCCCCGGACATGTACTGGCTTAAGCAGGGGGACACGTCTGGCACTGCAGGATCTGAGTCCCTGGCGGCGTAGTGTGTTACTGATGGTAGCCTTTGTTACGTTGGTCCCAGCTCTCTGCAGGTCATTCACTAGGTCCCCCGTGTGGTCATGGGATTTTTGCTCACCGTTCTTGTGATCATTTTGACCCCACGGGGTGAGATCTTGCGTGGAGCCCCAGATCGAGGGAGATTATCAGTGGTCTTGTATGTCTTCCATTCTCTAATTATTGCTCCCACAGTTGATTTGTTCACACCAAGCTGCTTGCCTATTGCAGATTCAGTCTTCCCAGCCTGGTGCAGGTCTACAATTTTGTTTCTGGTGTCCTTCGACAGCTCTTTGGTCTTCACCATAGTGGAGTTTGGAGTGTGACTGTTTGAGGTTGTGGACAGGTGTCTTTTATTCTGATAACAAGTTCAAACAGGTGCCACTGATACAGGTAATGAGTGCAGGACAGAGGAGCCTCTTAAAGAAGAAGGCCCAGGTCTGTGAGAGCCAGAAATCTTGCTTGTTTGTAGGTGACCAAATACTTATTTTCCACCATAATTTGCAAATAAATTCTTTCCAAATCAGCCAATGGGATTGTCTGGATTTGTTTTCTCATTTTGTCTCCCATAGTTGAGGTCTCCCTATGATACCAATTACAGGCCTCTCTCATCTCTGTAAGTGGGAGAACTTGTACAATTGGTGGCGGACTAAATACTTTTTTGCCCCACTGTATATTGCAAAACATATAAAAAATATTTTTAAAATGTATATTTTTTTTAAATATATTCTTCACATTTTTTTTAACATATAAAAAAGTAATTTTATCATATATGTTTACACATATTTGTAAATGCATTCCAAAAATGTTGATTAAATATATTTTTAATGTATGGGAATGTATGTTTCTAAAAATTGTTCATATATTTTGTAATAAAAACGCATTTCAACATACAGTGTATATATATATATATATATATTTTTTTTTTATTTCTTGAAATATATTTTGAAATATATTGATTACAATCAACATATTTGTAGTATTTCAAATTTATGTCAATATATTTGGGAAGAATATTTTAAAAATATATTTCAAATACATTTTTCTTCCATGTGGGTTTACATATATAAACCTCAGGCTGCAGTTAACGAAATAAAAAAATGGTGCGCTCATTGACCAAGAATCTGGTACAATAAATGTTTTCACCGTGTAATAATTAAACATTCACATCAGTCCCTAACCCTCCAGCAGTGTACAATCTAAAGTCCCTAACTTTTATAGCTTGGCCTGAAGAATATCTAAGTCCTCGTTTGCACATAGTTCTTGTCTTTGGAGAATTCCACCTAATTCCCCTCAACCCTATCCAAGTTCTCCAAAAAAATAAAAAAACATAAAAACAACCTCCCTAGACTGGCCATTGAAGTGAATGTGCTGAGTGCCTGGCTGCAGGGAAAGGTTTGTGGAGGAACCTGGACAGTATTCCTACGGGTGTAGCGCTACCTTCTTTTTGTCATACTTCAGTTTTCTTATTACTAGTGGTCTTCGGACAATGGACAATGGTCTTCTATTCTTTTGGACAATGGACAAAGGTCTACTTTTTTTGGACAATGGTCTTCTACTTTTTTGGACAATGGTCTTCTACTTTTTTGGACAATGGTCTTTTACTTTTAATTGGACAATGGTCTTCTACTTTTTTGGACAATGGACAATGGACTTCTACTTTTTTTGGACAATGGTCTTCTACTTTTTTGGACAATGGACAATAGTCTTCTACTTTTTATGGACAGTGGACAATGGTCATCTACTTTTTTTGGACAATGGTCTTCTACTTTTTTTGGACAATGGTCTTCTACTTTTAATTGGACAATGGTCTTCTACTTTTAATTGGACAATGGTCTTCTACTTTTAATTGGACAATAGTCTTCTACGTTTTTGGACTATTTTAGCTTTTTTGTTGTTTATTTTTAAAGAGGAATACATGTCATGCAAGGCTCGAGCCAAAATATAGACTGCAGAAAAAACTCTAAAATGTGTCTTATTTACAGAAAACTTTAAATTCAATGAAAGTCTCTCCAATGGTCTTCTACTTTTTTGGACAATGGACAATGGTCTTCTACTTTTTTTGGACAATGGTCTTCTACTTTTTTAGACTATTTTAGCTTTTTTGTTGTTTATTTTTAAAGAGGAATACATGTTATGCAAGCCCCGAGCCAAAATATAGACTGCAGAAAAAACTCTAAAATGTGTCTTATTTACAGAAAACTTTAAATTCAATGAAAGTCTCTCCAATGGTCTTCTACTTTTTTGGACAATGGACAATGGTCTTCTACTTTTTTGGACAATGGACAATGGTCTTCTACTTTTTTGGACAATGGACAATGGTCTTCTACTTTTTTGGACAATGGACAATGGTCTTCTACTTTTTTGGACAACAGTCTTCTACTTTTTTGGACAATGGACAATGGTCTTCTACGTTTTTGGACAATGGACAATGGTCTTCTACTTTTTTGGACAATAGTCTTCTACTTTTTTGGACTAGCTTTTTTGTTGTTTATTTTTAAAGAGGAATACATGTCATGCAAGGCTCGCGCCAAAATATAGACTGCAGAAAAAACTCTAAAATGTGTCTTATTATCGGAAAACTTTAAATTCAATGAAAGTCTCTCTAATGGTCTTCTACTTTTTTGGACAATGGTCTTCTACTTTTTTTTGGACAATGGTCTTCTACTTTTTTTGGACAATGGTCTTCTAATTTTTTGGACAATGGACAATGGTCTTCTACTTTTTTGGACAATGGTCTTCTACTTTTTTGGACTGTGAACAATGGTCTTCTACTTTTTTTGGACAATGGTCTTCTACTTTTTTGGACAATGGTCTTCTACTTTTTTGGACAATAGTCTTCTACTTTTTTGGACTAGCTTTTTTGTTGTTTATTTTTAAAGAGGAATACATGTCATGCAAGGCTCGAGCCAAAATATAGACTGCAGAAAAAACTCTAAAAGGTGTCTTATTATCGGAAAACTTTAAATTCAATGAAAGTCTCTCTAATGGTCTTCTACTTTTTTGGACAATGGTCTTCTACTTTTTTGGACAATGGACAATGGTCTTCTACTTTTTTTGGACAATGGTCTTCTACTTCTTTGGACAATAGTCTTCTACTTTTTTGGACAATGGACAATGGTCTTTTACTTTTTTGGACAATGGACAATGGTCTTCTACTTTTTTGGACAATGGACAATGGTCTTCTACTTATTTTGGACAATGGTCTTCTACTTTTTATGGAAAATGGTCTTCTACTTTTTATGGAAAATGGTCTTCTACTTTTTTTGGACAATGGTCTTCTACTTTTTATGGAAAATGGTCTTCTACTTTTTTGGACAATGGTCTTCTACTTTTTTGGACAATGGACAATGGTCTTCTACTTTTTTGTATTCTCTCGCACTCACCTTGTACTTTATTGTGTGTAAATCTATTTTAGCTTTTTTGTTGTTTATTTTTAAAGAGGAATACATGTCATGCAAGGCTCGAGCCAAAATATAGACTGCAGAAAAAACTCTAAAAGGTGTCTTATTATCGGAAAACTTTAAATTCAATGAAAGTCTCTCCAGATCGCATTTCTTAAGAGGCCTCCTAGTCGTGCGTGGAATCAGAGAATTTTTAATGCGGTTTTTTGAAAAGCATCCATATTCAGATATGAGAATATCTTCCATCAATGGGTCATCTGGGCGGCTGGATGGCTTACAACTATCAAAATATTTCTGCAATCCTTTGATGTTGAAATGGAAGTACGTAAACACCAAGCTGCAGTTAAAGAAATTAAAAAATGGTGCGCTCATTGACCAAGAATCTGGTACAATGAATGTTTTCACCGTGTAATAATGGGCGTTCCTCAATAAAAACTTGTAATAAGGCATAGTGACTGAGCCACAAATAATAAGGACTTCTGTGGTTGAGGTCCGCAGCTCTAAAGGAATTTTAATACAATTCTCTTTAGTCATCAGAATCTTGAATTCGATACAAATTCCACGATTGGATAAATGTTTTCCGAGTTGTTGGATCTCCCTCTCTCCGTATTCATCATCAGATGTGAGGATCCCAACCCAGTTCCACCTCAACCTTTCCAGTAACTTCGCTATGGCCAAATATTTCAGCTCATCATCCGGAACTGTCCGGAAAAAGGTTGGATACGTTCTTCTATCACTCAGTAAAGTGTCTCTCGCTCCATAACTAATCTACAAAGAGAGAAAATTGTCTGTTTAGTAACGAGCAACCTCATCCTACAGACATTCTAAGCTTTCAAATGTTTTAGTTCTTTTAATTAGACGTAGCGCCCTCTAGTGCGCTAATAGGATAGTGCTACAGGCAAAATCATTGTGGATGACTCCTGTGTGAGTCTGTGATTAACGATGGCCATACATTATACAATTTTCTTGAGATTTTTGGTTTAGATTTACCAAAAACCATATAATATGAGGTCAAACCTAAACAACACTGTCAATTGTATCCAATCAGGCCGACTACATAGTTGAAAGTAAATCTAAAGGAAATTGGACAGAAAATTGTATAGTGTATGGCCAGCCTAAGGTTGGGTTATTTAAGGTCAACTGGATGACTCAACAGGTTGTGGCTCTACTCACATTGAAGAAAAATATATTTTAAATACTTTTTAAAAACATTCTTCCCAAATATATTGACATACATTTGAAATACTACAATTTTGGCCGTATTCACTATATTAAAAAAAAAATATATATATATATATATATATTTTTTTTATATATATTGAATATATATTTACTGTATGTTGAAATGTGTTTTTATATATTACAAAATATATGAAAAATATTTTTCAAAATATATATATTTTTTTAAATATAGTCTTCAAATTTTTATAAAAATATAAAAAAAGTAATTTTAACATATATTTGTAAATGCATCCCAAAGATGTAGATTAAATGTATTTTTAAAGACATACAGTATATTTGAAAATGTGTTTTTAAAAATATTTTCATATATTTAGAAATATATAAAAAATGCATTTCAACATACAGTAAATATAGATTCAATATATGAAAAAAAATAAATTATATATATATATATATATATATTTTTTTAATTTTATTTTTTTATATATATTACACATACACAATGATTTATGGCCAGGACCTGCTGATCAGCTTAACGAATGACAGTACAGAGCCCTGTGTCTCCCACATGGAAGAAAAATATAATTTAAAAATATTCTTCCCAAATATATTGACATATATTTGAAATACTACAATTCTGGCCGTATTAAATATATATCAAAATATATTTTTATATATACATATACTGTATGTTGAAAAGCATGTGTGGTGACAACCAGGTGAGGAGTACAAAGACAAGTGTGTCTTGCCTACAGTCAAGCATGGTGGTGGGAGTGTCGTGTTCTGGGGCTGCATGGTGGTGGGAGTGTCATGGTCTGGGGCTGCATGGTGGTGGGAGTGTCATGGTCTGGGGCTGCATGGTGGTGGGAGTGCCATGGTCTGGGGCTGCATGGTGGTGGGAGTGTCATGGTCTGGGGCTGCATGGTGGTGGGAGTGTCATGGTCTGGGGCTGCATTGTGGTGGGAGTGTCATGGTCTGGGGCTGCATGATGGTGGGAGTGTCATGGTCTGGGGCTGCATGATGGTGGGAGTGTCATGTTCTGGGGCTGCATGGTGGTGAGAGTGTCATGGTCTAGGGCTGCATGGTGGTGGGAGTGTCATGGTCTGGGGCTGCATAGTGGTGAGAGTGTCATGGTCTAGGGCTGCATGGTGGTGGGAGTGTCATGGTCTGGGGCTGCATAGTGGTGGGAGTTGTATGGTCTGGGGCTGCATGGTGGTGAGAGTGTCATGGTCTAGGGCTGCATGGTGGTGGGAGTGTCATGGTCTGGGGCTGCATAGTGGTGGGAGTTGTATGGTCTGGGGCTGCATGGTGGTGGAAGTGTCATGGTCTAGGGCTGCATGGTGGTGGGAGTGTCATGGTCTGGGGCTGCATGGTGGTGGGAGTGTCACGGTCTGGGGCTGCATGGTGGTGGGAGTGTCATGGTCTGGGGCTGCATAGTGGTGGGAGTGTCATGGTCTGGGGCTGCATGGTGGTGGGAGTGTCACAGTCTGGGGCTGCATGGTGGTGGGAGTGTCATGGTCTGGGGCTGCATGATGGTGGGAGTGCCATGGTCTGGGGCTGCATGAGTGCTGCCGGCACTGGGGAGCTACAGTTTATATGTCAATATATTTGGGAAGAATATTTTATTGAGGGAACCATGAATGCCAACATGTACTGTGACATACTGAAGCAGAGCGTGATCCCCTCCCTTCACAGACTGGGCCGCAGGGCAGTATTCCAACATAATGACCCCAAACACACCTCCAAGACCACCACTGCCTTGCTAAAGAAGCTGAGGGTGAAGATGATGGACTGGCCAAGCATGTCCCCAGACCTAAACCCTATTGAGCATCTATGGGGCATCCTCAAATGGAAGGTGGAGGAGCGCAAGGTCTCTAACATCCACCAGCTCCGTGATGACGTCATGGAGGAGTGGAAGACGGAAGGTGGAGGAGCGCAAGGTCTCTAACATCCACCAGCTCCGTGATGACGTCATGAAGGAGTGGAAAAGGACTCCAGTGGCAACCTGTGAAGCTCTGGTGACCTCCATGCCCAAGAGGGTTAAGGCAGTGCTGGAAAATAATGGCGGCCATACAAAATATTGACACTTTGGGCCCAATTTGGACCTTGTCACTTAGGGGTGGAGTCACTTTTGTTGCCGGCGGTTTAGACATTAATGGCGGTGTGTTGAGTTATTTTTAGGGGACAGCAAATTTCCATGTTATACAAGCTGTACACTGACTACGTCACATTGTAGCAAAGTGTCATTTCTTCAGTGTTGTCACATGAAAAGATGGAATCAAAGATTTACACAAATGTGAGGGGGGGGGGCTCACTTCTGGGAGATACTGTATATATATATACATACATGTCAATATATTTGGGAAGAATATGAAAAAAATATGTTTAAAATATATTTTTCTTCCATGTGGGAGACACATCACTTAGTAAAAGCAGCACATATTACACATTGGTAGGCACACATTTAACCCTTTGATTGCCAATAGATGCTAACTCATTCCCAGCCAGTGTCATTAGTACAGTGACACTGTATCGGTGTGATTGGTGGTCAGTGTTAATTAGTCAGTTCCCACTCAGCGTCATTTAGTGTCAGATTGCCCATCGTACTATCACAGTCCCATTATAAGTTGCTGATCACCACCATTACTAGTATAAAATAAATAAATTAAAAAAGTTTGTAGACGCTATAACTTTCACACAAACCAATCAATATACACTTATTGGAATTTTTTTTTACATGTAGAAGAATACATTTTGGCCTAAATTTATGGAAAACATTTGAGTTTTTAAATGTTTTATTGGATTTGTTTTATAGCTAAAAGTAAAAAAATATTGCTTTTTTTTTTTCTTTTATATAATGAAAAATAAAAAAAACAGTGGTGAGCAAATACCACCAAAAGGAAGCGCTATTTGTGTGAAAAAAAAATTATATAAATTTCACAAAGACATGTAGAAGAATACATTGTAGCCTAAATTTATGAAGAAATGTGATTTTTTTAAAAAAAAGTTTTATTGCATATGTTGTATAGCCAAAAGTAAAAATGATTGTCTTTTTTTTTTCTTTGCTTTATATAATAAAAAATAAAAAAACAGTGATGATCAAATACCACCAAAAAAAATGAAACAAAATTATATCAATTTCACAAAGACATGTAGAAGAATACATTTCGGCCTAAATTTATGAAGAAATTTGATTTTTTTATTGGATATTTTTTATATGTGGATATAAAGGTACTGGGGGCATCTCATGGGTCCCCATACTGACCCCGGGCCCTTGGGCAGTGCCTGAGTTTCTAAATGGTCAGTGCGCCCCTGAAACCCACACAAACACAAAACCTCCGGATCACAATCTTACACCCACAGTTGATCCAGAGGAAGGCAAAGAAAACCCAGCAAAGCACGACCCAATTTGCTCCTGCAGGGGAAAAATTCCTTCCTGATCCCCCGAGAGGCAATCGGATATTCCCGGGATCAACTTTCCCTATAAATGTTATATCCAGTTATATTCTGTGTATCCAAGAAAGAATCCAGGACTTTCCTACAGCAATCCACTGAGCTGGCCACAACCAACTCTGGAGGGAGTCTATTCCACATTCTCACAGCTCTTACTGTGAAGAAACCTTTCCGTGTTTAGAGATGGAATCGCTTTTCCTCCAGACATAGTCTCATGGCGCGCTCCCAGCACAAAGTTCCGGGTGTCACTGAGAGCCCCAAGTCCCGTACTAATGATCGGGATTCGGAACTCACAATTCCAAGTCACCTGATGGCTGTGGTAGCCTTTGATTGACTATCACAGTGATTGGTCGGGCAGCACAATGGCTGAATGGTTAGCACTTCCACCTGGCAGTACTCGGGTTGTTGGTTTGAATCCCTACCACAGCACCCCCTGCCTGGAGGTTCTCCCTGTGCCTGCGTGGGTTTCCTCCAGGTACTCTGTTTTTCTCTCACACTCCAAAGACATGCTGGTAGGTTAATTGGCTCCTGTATAAATTGGCCCTAGTATGTATTATGTGAGTTAGGGACCTTAGATTGTACACCCCTTGAGGGTTAGGGACCTTAGGTTATACGCCCCTTGAGGGTGAGGGACCCTAGATTGTACACCCCTTGAGGGTTAGGGACCTTAGATTGTACACCCCTTGAGGGTTAGGGACCTTAGATTGTACGCCCCTTGAGGGTTAGGGACCTTAGATTGTATGCCCCTTGAGGGTTAGGGACCTTAGATTGTACACCCCTTGAGGGTTAGGGACCTTAGATTGTACGCCCCTTGAGGGTTAGGAACCTCAGATTGTACGCCCCTTGAGGGTTAGGAACCTTCGATTGTATGCCCCTGGAGGGTTAGGGACCTTAGATTGTACACCCCTTGAGGGTTAGGGACCTTAGATTGTACGCCCCTTGAGGGTTAGGAACCTTCGATTGTATGCCCCTGGAGGGTTAGGGACCTTAGATTGTATGCCCCTGGAGGGTTAGGGACCTTAGATTATATGCCCCTTGGGTTAGGGACCTTAGACTGTACGCCCCTTGAGGGTTGGGGACCTTAGATTGTACGCCCCTTGAGGGTGAGGTAACTTAGATTGTACGCCCCTTGAGGGTGAGGGACCTTAGATTGTACGCCCCTTGAGGGTGAGGGACCTTAGATTGTATGCCCCTTGAAGGTGAGGGACCTTAGATTGTACGCCCCTTGAGGGTTAGGGACCTTAGATTGTACGCCCCTTGAGGGTTAGGGACCTTAGATTGTACGCCCCTTGAGGGTGAGGGACCTTAGATGGTACGCCCTTTGAGGGTGAGGGACCTTAGATTGTACGCCCCTTGAGGGTGAGGGACCTTAGATTGTACGCCCCTTGAGGGTTAGGGACCTCAGATTGTACGCCCCTTGAGGGTTAGGGACCTTAGATTGTACCCCCCTTGAGGGTTAGGGACCTCAGATTGTACGCCCCTTGAGGGTTAGGGACCTTAGATTGTACGCCCCTTGAGGGTGAGGGACCTTAGATTGTACGCCCCTTGAGGGTTAGGGACCTTAGATTGTACGCCCCTTGAGGGTGAGGGACCTTAGATTGTACGCCCCTTGAGGGTTAGGGACCTTAGATTGTACGCCCCTTGAGGGTGAGGGACCTTAGATTGTACGCCCCTTGAGGGTGAGGGACCTTAGATTGTATGCCCCTTGAAGGTGAGGAACCTTAGATTGTACGCCCCTTGAGGGTTAGGGACCTTAGATTGTACGCCCCTTGAGGGTTAGGGACCTTAGATTGTACGCCCCTTGAGGGTTAGGGACTGATGTGAATGTACAATATATATGTAAAGCTCTGCGTAAATTGATGGCGCTATATAAGTACCTGAAATAAATAAAAAAACAGCCAGCTTCTTTAGCAATGACCTTTTTTGTGACTTACCTTCCTTGTGGAGGGTGTCATTGGCAATCTTCTATCCTCCCAAAGACTGTAACCTACTGAACCAGACTAACCCCCGGGTCACATTAAAAAGGTTGTGAGAACCACAATCGGGCTCAGGGTAGGATTTCTGCTGCTGTTCCTAATTTTGAGATATGGATTGCGTGCCGGAAAATAATTACACGGACAACTGTCCAGTACAACCACCTTCACATCATCTCATCTCTGTTTATTGCAGGGCGGTGCTTAACCTTTTATACATAGACAACAATAGAGTACACGTCACTATTACGTATATACAGTCACATTCTGAAAGGCACATTTTGCTTGGTTGAAATTTAGGAGAAATGTAGAAACTTGATGCTTGCTTCTCATCCCGTTATCTCTTCACCCCCCCCCCCCCCCCACATTCCCAAAGTAAAAGGTCCTCTCAGTGCGAAGGGAGGGGTTGAGAGCATCGCTCTGAGCAAAACAAGTTAAGGAGGACTGCAAAGCCCAGCAGACAAAATATATATATACGCACAACACATATATTTAGAAATATAAAAAAGTATAAAAGTAAATATGTATAAAATGTATATTTTAAACAGAAAACAGAATAGGCATTTTACCAAATCCATCACAACATCTCTGCGTTCCTGAGGGCCGCATGTTGCTCGGGCACGAGATCCCGTTCATTTGAATGGACTCCCATGCCCGTGACACGCAGGGAAGAAGTCCCGGCACTTCTTTGTAAAACGCAGCCGAGGCTCCCAGTACAGTTGCGTTTCCCAGTGCGGGTGGCGTGTCACTAGAACTAATGGCACCCGCCCGAGTGTCCACCCTTTTCTGTGCGGGTGGTGCGGCTGCACGGCTTTTCATGGGGATCCACAGCGGCACCACCCACACACGTGTGACCCGAGGGGGAGAGACCATTACAGGTTCAGGAAACCTTTACAGGTGTTTTGAGTCAATTAGCTGATTAGAGTGTGACACCAGGAGGGAGATTTACTAAAACTGGTTCACTCAGAATCTGGGCAGCTCTGCATGGGAGCCAATCGGCTTCTAACCTCAGCCTGGTCTATTAACCACTTCCCGACCAACTGTTGTATATAAACGGCCTGACGGTGGCAGTGCAGGGGCGGGTGGATGTTTATAAATGGAAAAAAGAAAAAACTGATCACCTGCCCAGGTCTATAACTGGCTTTTTAACCATTTCAATACCGTGCAATTTTCCCCCTTCCTGTCCAGGCCATTTTTCAGGTTTCGGCGCTCTCACACTTTGAATGACAATTGCGCGGTCATACAACACTGTACCCAAACTAAAATGTTATCATTTTCTTCACACAACTAGAGCTTTCTTTTGGTGGTATTTAATCACCGCTGGGGTTTTTATTTTTTGCTAAATTAACAAAAAAAGACCAAAAATTTTGAAAAAAAAACACATTTTTCTTTGTTTCTGTTATAAAAGTTTACAAATAAATAATTGTTCTTCATAAATTTAGGCCGAGATGTATTCTGCTCCATGTCTTTGGTGAAAATAACCCAAATTAGGAAGTATTATTTATCTGTAGGAAAGTTATAGAGTTCACAAACTATGGTATAGATCTGAATATTGATCAATCCTGAAGTACTGACAGCCAATCTAATTTCTTGAGGTCCAAGAATGTCAGGACGGTACAGATATCCCCCAAATGTCAGGACAGTACAGATATCCCCCAAATGTCAGGACAGTACAGATATCCCCCAAATGTCAGGACAGGACAGATATCCCCCAAATGTCAGGACAGTACAGATATCCCCCAAATGTCAGGACGGTACAGATATCCCCCAAATGTCAGGACGGTACAGATATCCCCCAAATGTCAGGACAGTACAGATATCCCCCAAATGTCAGGACAGTACAGATATCCCCCAAATGTCAGGACAGTACAGATATCCCCCAAATGTCAGGACGGTACAGATATCCCCCAAATGTCAGGACAGTACAGATATCCCCCAAATGTCAGGATGGTACAGATATCCCCAAAATGTCAGGACGGTACAGATATCCCCCAAATGTCAGGATGGTACAGATATCCCCAAAATGTCAGGACGGTACAGATATCCCCCAAATGACCCCTTTTTGCAGAGTAGACAGTCCGACGTACTTCATAAGAGGAATGGCAAGTTTTTTGAAGTTGTATTTTTGTGTCATAATTTTTCGGAAAATTAAAAAATTAAAAAAATTATTTTCACTATTTTTTTTTTTACATACTGTCACCAGTGCAGTACAGCGTCATCATATAACTGGCATGGCGGTTAACAGGGACACTGACTGGTGACAGTATGAAAAAAAAAATATATATATATATTTTTTTTTTTTTTTATTATATTTAATTTTTTATTAAATTTTTTTTTTTTTTTTTTTAAGATTTTTTTTTCATATTTTACTATGACCAAAGTAGTACAATGTTACCATAGTAACACTGTACTACTTTGGGGAAGTGATCAGTATTTTTTTTTTTTTTACACAATTTGCTTATAGCAAAGAATTACTTTGCTATAAGCAAGCATTTACCTGAATGACATCGATTCATTCAGCTTTTTTTTTTTTTTTTTTTTTGTGCTTAGCTGTGATTTGGTCACAGCTAATCACATGACATGTGCATGTGACCTGCTGTGACCATTCACAGCTAGGCACTAGTATACAATGGATGGCATCATGAATGAAGCCATCCATTGTATACAACTGTCATGTGACCTGCTGTGATTGGTCACAGCAGGTCACATGGTACCAGCAACGGGAGCCGGTACTCGGATCTGTCATCGGCCGTGTCCGAGGTGCACGGCCGGTGACAGATCCCGCTGCTGCGCCGCTCTGCATTACCGCAAACTGCGCATGTGCGGGAGCACGCCAAATGGTGTGCACCCGGAATGAAGAGGCACATCTGAAGCCGCCAAACAGCCATTGGCCGGGCGGCTAATGGTTAAACAGTGAACATGGGGGGCTGTCACTATGTGAAAAATTTCCAAAAAAGTAGAACTATCCAGTTCAACTTGCCAGCCTACCCCAATCTAATAGCAGCTATTATTGGCAAGGAACAAGGATATGTACATCTTATCAACAGAGGGGGATAAGTAAAGCCAGTTCAAACTGTCAGCCAGTTAGCCAACTATCAAAAACCAAATTAACCTGTCTAGAAACACCCTCCCCGCACCCTGCTTGTGCACGCTCCCCGGGAGCACCGTAATCTGGTGCCTGCTGAATCCTCCGGACACAGTAAAACATCAATCGTCGGACGGGACCGCTGTACGAGGTCCCGATCATGTGACCACTGATTGGCTAATCAGTGATCACATGCAAAGTAGTAAGCAAGATGTCACTTCTGCCAGCATTGCTTACTACATGTGAAATCTGTGAATGATCACAGAGGTCATATGGTACAGGGCTATTCACAGCTCAGTCAGTAGTTCTCAATGGCTGAAGGAATGCAGACAAAGAGAAAGAGAAATGATTGCTTTTACATCCTATATAAAAGCAATCAGTGTAAAAGAAAAAAAATACTTCATCACCCCCCCAAAAGTGTGTCCGGAGGATTCAGCAGGCACCGGATTACGGTGCTCCCGGGGAGCGTGCACAAGCAGGGTGCGGGGAGGCCGTTTATAAACAGCCACCCGCCCCCTGCCACCGTCTGGGTGACAGTATGTAAAAAAAAATAAAATGGGGGGCGCATGCGCGACCAGGGATGATGTCGGACGCGGATTGCTGAACTCCGCTCATCCCCGGCCAGTAGTGACTCACCCGCTCCGCTCCACGGCATATTCTCTGCTACGGGTGAGTCACACAGTACAAGCACCCGGCCCAGCATAAGGGAGAGGCTTCCATGGGGAAGATAGGGCGCTGGAAGCCCCCCTCCCCGCAGCCGCAGGATCCGCGGCCCTCGCCGCTCCGACGATTTTTGACTAGGCCGCAATCCCCGGCCTCAAGTAGTGTCAGGAGTCCGAGGAACGATCCCGGACCCCCAGTGGCCGCGGAGGGTACTGCACCCTGCACTCTCACAGAGCAGCTGACAGCCTCTGCTCTGATCCATCCACAAATGGAGGCTCCCGGACCCCCGGTGGCCGCGGAGGGTACTGCACCCTGCATTATAACAGAGCAGCTGACAGCCTCTGCTCTGATCCATCCCCAAAGGGAGGATTCTGATTCCCAAGCCACAGCAGGAGGGGTTATGGACCACCCTACACCAGGGTATCTTCCTCCCCCTAGCCAAAACCCTCAGCAGGCTATATTGTCCTCTACGCTTACAATTTCTGCGTTGGACGATAAGTTGCAAATCTTTTTACGTAATATCACCGCCTCCATAACCGCTGAAGTTGGTAAATTGGCTATAGATCTCAGAGGGGAAATAGCCCAGATTGGAGACCGCACGGATAAACTGGAAAACAAGTTTGATGATTTGGTGCAATACGTTCATGTCTTGGAGGAAGATAACGCATATCTGAAACACTCCATGTCCCAAATGCAGCTCCAACAAGAAGACCTGGAAAACAGGGAACGGCGCCAAAATATCCGTATTCGCGGTATGGCCGAATCTATTGCTGATGCACAACTACACCGCCACCTACTGTCCTTCTTCATCGCAACTGCTCCCATGATCCCAGAGGCAGACTGGCGAATGGACAGGGCTCATCGCTCTCTGGGCCCTAAACCTGTTGAGGGCTCCAGGCCACGCGACGTTATAGTCCGTTTCCACTACTTTCAAAGCAAAGAAGCCTTACTATCATCGGTTCGCCACAAATCCTCCTTGGAATTTAAAGGTGACAGACTCCAACTCTTCTGCGATCTTTCTCCGATTACTCTTGCCAGACGGCGTGCTCTGAAGCCGATCACCACACACCTTCAGCAACATCGTGTCCTGTATCGTTGGGGGTTTCCCTTCAAGCTGGTCGTTTCTAGGGACAATACTCAAGTTGTTCTCCGGGATCTTCATGAAGCAGACTCTTTCCTAAAACAGTTGGGACTTCCACCTTTATCGGATGATGTGTCCTCTTTGCCGCCTACCCCATCCCGTCCTTCCGCCACCCCCAACAAGATCTGGACACCAGTCCGCGGAGGTCGGAAGAGACTCTCACGCACCCCGCAACGTCCGCGTTCTTCTCGATCAAGTGATCCACCTGCCTGATGATTCTCAGGGGTGACCTTCTGTAGCTAATCTGGTGCTGTTCTCTCTCTCCTGTTTCATACATGGTTTTTATACCATGTATGAAATTTTTGTCATTTTGGCCGGCCAAACCCTTGTTGGGTGCATTTTTTGCTTCTGTTTCTCCTGGCCGGGTTTGACGACCTCCCGGTTGTGTCGGATGTCGTGCTACCCCCGATCTTGTCTAGCCATTGGCCTAGACGACTTGGACTTAGTTGACGTTCCCAAGTTTATATCCTTGCGGATACCTGTTTTTCACTGTATATTCTTTTCTTTTGTGTTATTTGCTTGTTTTATGTTTTTTGTTTTCTATTCTACTACATCAATGGTATTTCACTCATTTGTCATGGTAATACATGTAGTTCAGTTGTTGTTATTTCATAATGGCTTTGAGGTTTCTGTCGTATAATGTTAAGGGCCTCAACTCCATTCAAAAACGGTGGATGGCTTTGAAGGAATTTCGATCCTCAGGAGCAGACATTATTTTTGTCCAAGAGACCCATTTCAAATCATCTGGCTCCTTTCGTTTTGCCTCAAGATTTTTTTCCCAAGCCTATTCGGCCTTTGATCCTTCCGGGAAGGCCGGGTGGCAATTTTGATTAGGTCACACTGCTCCCTTCGGGTTGTTTCCTCCAAGGTTGACCAACAGGGTCGCTTTATTATTTTGGAATGTATGCTTGGTGACACCCCCCTTGTTCTGTTGAATTTATACGCCCCAAATACGGGTCAATTGCAGTTCCTTTCCCAAACACTCGCTGACCTAGATTCCATTTCCACTTCGCAGGTGATTGTTGGGGGTGATTTTAATTTGATTTTTTCTCCTCATAAAGACAGGAAGGTTCTTTTTGAGTCCACCCCCTCGAGGCGGCAATGCTCCTCTTCAAAATCTTTTCGTAGACTGATAAGGGAGCATCGTCTCTTCGACGCCTGGCGGATTAAACACCCCCTTCATAAACAATTCACTTTCTACTCCACCCCTCACCGTAGTTACTCTCGTCTAGATCATTTTTTCATCTCTGCCCCACTGCTTTCACTTCTGGTTTCTTCTGAAATCAACCCCATCACTTGGTCTGACCATGCCTCTTTGACTTTAAACCTTTTTTTTCCTCCTGTCATACCCAAACCATGTCATTGGCGCCTTAATGAGACCTTTCTTTCCACAGACCATTTTAGAGATGAACTGTCGCAGGGACTTGATACCTACTTTACACACAATGTTGGCTCCGTTGCCTCTTCCTCAACTCTGTGGGAGGCCCATAAGGCGGTCTTTCGAGGACTCTGTATTTCTATGGGTTCTCGTTTAAAAAAGTCCTCGGCGAGTGCTAGGGCCTCTCTTATACATCAGCTATCTTTTGCGGAACGACGGTTACTGGCCAAGCCGTCCATTTCTGGGCTCCAGAGGGTAACATCTCTACGGGACCGAATTAAAGTTCTCGACTCCAGTAAGACTGCACAATCCCTCCTCTGGGTTAAGCAGAAATTTTATGAATTTTCCAACAAACCCCATCGTATGTTAGTCAATCGACTCAAAGCTCAGTCCCCTTCTACGATGCCTGACCTTTTAATACAGCCAAATGGAAGCCCTACCTATGACCCTCGGGATATGGCAACCCTTTTTGGCTCATTCTATGGGAAACTGTATAACTGTTTGACCCCAGACCTTCACCCGCCCCTCACACAGTCATCGTTTGATAATTTTTTTGACCCTTTGTCAGTTCCGAGAATATCACCTTCAGACATTGCCACCCTTAATGCTGACATTACGCTAGAGGAATTACTGGACACAATTAAACATCTCCCTTCTCGTAAAGCCCCGGGACCGGATGGATTGCCCTACTCCTATTATAAATCTTTTATTGGTATTCTGGCACCTCATCTCCTCTCTTTTTATCGAGATCTTTTCAAGGGGGTCACACCCCAGACTGAATTCCCCCGTGCATATATCTCGGTTATCCCTAAACCCGATAAGGATCACTCTATTGTAGACAACTACCGCCCCATTGCCCTACTTAATTCTGATTATAAGATTTTCACTAAAATTTTGGCCAACCGACTGTCCGGAATTATTTCCATACTCATACATAGGGACCAAGTGGGCTTTGTACCTGCCAGACATGCTGCAGATAATACCAGGAGATCTATTGATCTGGTTGACTTGGTTAACCGATCCTCTACCCCTGCTGTGTTATTGAGCTTAGATGCTCAAAAAGCTTTCGACCGTTTAAGTTGGTCTTATATGTTCATGGTCTTGGAGAGATTTGGTTTTAGAGGCCCATTTGTAGCAGCCTTGAAGGCCCTTTATTCATCCCCCTTTTCGCAGGTCAGATTAGCTTCTTTTCTTTCACTTCCCTTTCAGATGTCAAATGGCACACGTCAGGGTTGCCCACTCTCTCCCTTGCTGTTCATTCTTTGTCTGGAACCATTAGCCATCGCCATCAGGTCGAATCCGGATATTCGTGGGTTACAATCCCATTCCCATGAGTACAAGTTATCGTTATTTGCAGATGACATCCTCCTCACACTTACGAGCCCCCACACCTCCCTACCGATTTTGCATGAGACTCTGAAACAATTTGGGGCTATATCAGGCTACAAAGTCAACACGTCCAAAACTGAGGCACTCCCAATACATGTTCCACCTGCTGTTCTAACCTCGCTTCAGCAAGCCTTTCCCTACCGGTGGTGCACCCACTCTTTAAAATATTTAGGTACTAATCTTACTTCCTCTTACCAATCCATATACGAGGCCAATTTCCCCCCACTATTTATAGCAATTTCTCGCTCTCTGAAACATTGGGATACCTTGCCCATCTCTTTCCTCGGACGCATCAACGTCTTAAAAATGACCGTGTTACCCAAACTTTTATACCTGTTTGCAACTCTCCCCGTCCCCGTTCCTATGTCCAAACTTCACTCCCTTCAGAAATCTTTCCTACATTTTATTTGGCACAATAAGCGGCACAGGATTGCACGTTCTGTTCTGCTCTCCCCACGTTCTAGGGGGGGATTGGGGGCGCCGGATATAATATACTACTATGCAACCCACCTTCGTTTTCTCATGTCATGGTCCACCCACCATCCTCCCAACACATGGACTGGGATCGAATCATTGCAACTGTCCCCAGCTCATCCATGTTCCCTCCTTTGGTCGACCTCAGCAGTGGATGTCTCTTCCTTCCGCCACCTATTCCTAGGTCCCATGCATTTTTCACTGACTGTTTGGCAGAAATGTAAGGCTAAATTTACACTGGCCTCTGATTGCTCCCCACTGACAAATATCCTCTATAACCCTAATCTTCCAGACAATATGGCCATATCCCGGATGTCTCTTTGGGTAGTAGCTAACCTTTTCCAATTGCGTCACTTGGTACTCCCGGTGACTCGTAAGTTACACTCATTCCCGGATCTTCAGAAAAAGGCTCCTCTACCTCCTCATCACCTATATATATACCTTCAAATACGCCATTTTTTTTCTACCTTATCACCCTCATTGATCCTGGGGAAGCCTACTCCCTTCAAACGTTTATGTATGCAGGGTCCCCACCAAAGGGGTATTATCTCTAATACTTATAAACTCCTTATGGATGCCCCCCCTTTATCCAATGACACTCACCTTTACATGCGTAGGTGGTCTCAATTTGTACAACGTGATATTGATTTATTAACGTGGAAGAAAATCTGGTAAAATGCATCTAGATCTTCTGTCTGTGTGGTTTTTAGGGAAAATATATACAAGATCATGATGTTATGGTACAAAACACCTGAAGTTCTTCATGCTTATAATCCGAATGCTTCTCCTGCCTGCTGGCGCTGTAGTAGAGATCTTGGTTCTCTCTACCATATCTTTTGGACATGCAGCTCCATTGCCCCTTTTTGGGAAGAGGTCCGCTCCTTGTTGCAATCGTTGTTGCATATCTCTCTCCCATTTGACCCACTGCATTTTTTGCTGGGCTTGCCATTCCCGAGTCTACCTAAACCAGCTAGAAAACTTGCTGTACATGTTCTGACCGCGGCCAGGAGAAGCATTCCTATGTGTTGGTTATCTTCTACTCCCCCTTCATTGCCGATTTTGTACAAACTTGTTGCTGATGTAAGACAGATGGAATATTTGACTGCATTACATAATTGTTCGTTTGCTGTGTTTGAGATGATTTGGCTCCCGTGGGATACCTTCATTTCCTCTATGCCGGCCCAAAATGTAAGACCCTGATTACTTTCGCACTGTTATTATATGATTCCACTGGTCCTGATCATATGTAGTTTTACCATCGATGTACCTTTCTGATATGCTTTTTTTTTTTTTTTTTCCTTATCTTTTTTAAAAATATACTGTTTGTACTCACATGAAAACCAATAAAAATTGTTAATACAAAAAAAAATAAATAAAATTAAATAAATAATATAAAAAAAAAATAAAAATGTAATAAAAAATGTTTAAAAATGAAAATTTTTGGTTATAAACTAATTTGGGTTATTTTTATTTGTACTAAAAAGATAGCTGAATACATTTTGGCCAAGATGTAAGATGAAGTATTATTTATTTGCAAAATTGTATAAGAAAAACACTTTTTTTCAAAATTTTTGGACATTTTAAATACCACCAAAATAAAGTTTTGTCTGTCTCAAAAAAATGCTAAAAAATTCATATGGGTACAGTGTTGCATGACCGCGCAATTGTCATTCAAAGTGTGATAGCGCTGAAAGCTGAAAATTGCCCTGGTCAGGAAGAGGGGGGAGTGTCCGGACTGGAAGGGGGGGGGGGAAGTGTCCGGCCTGGAAGGGGGGGGGAAGTGTCCAGACTGGAAGGGGGTAAAAGTGTCCAGACTGGAAGGGGGAGGGAAAGTGTCTGGACTGGAAGGGGGAAAAGTGTCCGGACTGGAAGGGGGAAAAGTGTCCGGACTGGAAGGGGGGGAAAGTGTCCGGACTGGAAGGGGGGGAAGTGTCCGGACTGGAAGGGGGGTGAAAGTGTCCAGACTGGAAGAGGGGAAAGTGTCCAGACTGGAAGAAGGGAAAGTGTCCGGACTGGAAGAGGGGAAAGTGTCCGGACTGGAAGAGGGGAAAGTGTCCGGACTGGAAGCGGGGGAAAGTGTACGGACTGAAAGAGGGGAAAGTGTCCGGACTGGAAGAGGGGAAAGTGTCTGGACTGGAAGGGGGTGAAAGTGTCCAGACTGGAAGGGGGGGGAAAGTGTCCGGACTGGAAGAGGGGGAAAGCGTCCGGACTGGAAGGGGGCAAAGCGTCCGGACTGGAAGGGGGGGAAAGCGTCCGGACTGGAAGAGGGGGGAAAGTGTCCAGACTGGAAGGGGGGGGGAAATGTTCGGACTGGAAGAGGGGGGAAAGCGTCTGGACTGGAAGGGGAGGAAAGCGTCCGGACTGGAAGAGGGGGGAAAGCGTCCGGACTGGAAAGGGGGGGAAAGCGTCCGGACTGGAAGGGGGTGAAAGTGTCCGGACTGGAAGGGGGGGAAAGTGTCCGGACTGGAAGGGGGAGAAAGTGTCCGGACTGGAAGGGGGGGAAAGTGTCCGGACTGGAAGGGGGGAAAGTGTCCGGACTTGAAGGGGAGAAAAGTGTCCGGACTGGAAGGGGGGGGAGTGTCCGGACTGGAAGGGGGTGAAAGTGTCCGGACTGGAAGGGGGGGAAAGTGTCCGGACTGGAAGGGGGGGGAAAGTGCCCGGACTGGAAGGGGGGGAAAGTGTCCGGACTGGAAGGGGGGAAAGTGTCCGGACTGGAAGAGGTTAAGCTTTGACAATAAAACCTGGAAGCTGATTGGTTTCTGTGAAGTGGACCTGATTTTGCACTCTCGGTCTTTAGTAAATAAACCTTCATGAGACTACAACAGTGAACTTTTTTACAATATTCCAATTTTCTGAGATAATACATTTTGGGTTGTCACTCTCTGTAAGCCATAATCATCAAAATGAAAACAGAGAAATGCGTGAAACATATCGCTCTGTGTGTAATGAATCTAAAGAATATATGAGTTTCACTTTTATAATTGAACTACTGAAATAAATTACATTTTTGATGATATTCCAATTTATTGAGATGCACCTGTATATCTGGTATTATCAATATGTTTATATATATTTTTTTAATTTTAAATTTTTTTTTAATCTTTTATTTTTTATGTCATATATAATTTATGTCACGTATGATTTATGTAAATTTTGTATTAATATGTTTGCATATAGAGATTATCAAAAGGAATTAGTGTATCACAGACACATAATTATCACCAGTATTGGGAGTGGTGTTGTTTGGAAAAAGTTTGACATAGTATTTAAAGTGGCAGCTTACTGGATATAATATTGAATATTTAAAAGCATCAAATGGTGCAGTTTAGTGATTAACATACCTTTTAAATAACTCTATAAAATAATAAAAAATTGTAGCACCCTTCTAGGTAGCCAGGGGGAGCTAGACTCAAATTGTTAGGGGCTGAGTAGCAGCCCAGCTGCAGCAGTAAAAGGAAGGGTAAATTCGGGTCAGAGCTGAAAGGCTCACAAGCCAGCTCTCTGAGACTTCCCCCTTGCTCTAGAACTTTGGAGAAAGTTCTATAAGCAGTGGGCAGAATTAAGGTGTGGCTGGTCTGCACTCTTGAGGGATCCTGACCAATCCCCAATGGGAGGCTTGTCATGGGGTCAGGACTGCCCTTAAAAGTGAGAGCGCCTGCTCAGCTGCAGGAGAGTTGTTGGAGAAGAGGCGAGGAGGATGTGAGGCTGAAGGTCAGGAGCCTGGGAGGGAGCCCAGGACTGTTTTTACCCTTTTTTTATGTTGCAGACACTTGATCCCCTGTCCCGGGATTCCCCCAGGCAGCCATATAGAGTAACATCTGGGCTCTGGGGTGGTACTACAGGAGACACTGGCTAGCTCTCCAGAAGAGACTGTTTGCTATAACCATAGTTTAGGAAGTTGTCCTCAGTTTCTCAGTTCCATTGGACATCTCATACACCCCCTACCCCATACACATTCCACATCCCCTAATAAAACTTCAAAACAAGCTCAAGGATTGGTTACTGACTCCTGGGTGCAAGTCTATGTTGAAATGTGTGTTCCATGGCTGTGCAGGACTATAGGGGCCCAAATCTCAGCAACTCCTAAAGGGATTATTGTATGTTAGGTTTACTTCCTTGCTGGCCATGGTGTCATGTCAACGGATCCTTTATCTACAACACTCCAGCTATCTGAGTATTTGTAACAGTGTCAAAAATCGCACTACTTATATGTTGCCCTTTTTTATTTTAATAGTGATCTGCCCAACTTTTCCTGCCCGACTTTTCCTGCCCAACTTTTCCTGCCCGACTTTTCCTGCCCGACTTTTCCTGCCCGACTTTTCCTGCCCAACTTTTCCTGCCCGACTTTTCCTGCCCGACTTTTCCTGCCCAACTTTTCCTGCCCGACTTTTCCTGCCCGACTTTTCCTGCTCATCAGCTCTTCTTATTGTTAGTGGTTTTATGTGCGGCCCAAGACAATTCCTTTTCTTCCAATGTGGCCCAAGAGAGTCAAAAGGTTGGACACCCATGCTGTATATTACCTAACTTGTGCTTCTGGGGTTTTTTTCCTGACTTTTTTTTTGTGAATTTAAGAAGGTACATAGCTTGTTATAACATAAAGAAAAATGCTGCTGTAATGAGATAATAAATCCTTTGTATAGAAAAGATGCATGCCATGGTCCTAAAATGAAGACATAAAATACATAAGCACAGGAAAATCATAGTATTATTATTATTAGTAGTAGTAGTAGTAGTAGTATTAGATATTATTAGTAGTAGTAGCAGCACCGTAGTAGTAGTATTAGTATTAAATATTAGATATTAGTAGTAGTATATATTATTATTATTTTTATTATTATTATTATTATTAGTAGTAGTAGTATTAGTAGTAGTAGTAGCACTGTAGTAGTATTAGTATTAGGTAGTAGTGGTATTAATAGTAGTAGTATTATATTATTATAATTAGTAGTAGTATTATATATTATTATTATTAGTAGTAGTAGTATTTTATTATTATTATGAGTAGTAGTAGTAGTATTATATATTAGTAGTAGTAGTAGTAGTAGTAGATAGCAGTAGTATTATATATTATTAGTAGTAGAATTACATTATTAGTAGTATTATATTATTATTATTATTATTATTATTATTATTATTATTATTATTATTAGCAGTAGTATAATATTGTAGTAGTAGTAGTAGTATTAGTAGTAGTAGCTTAGTAGTAGGAGATAGTAGTAGTATTATATATTATTATTATTATTAGTAGTAGTAGTAGCACTGTAGTAGTAGTAGATAGCAGTAGTATTATTTATTATTAGTATTATTTATTATTAGTAGTATTATATTATTATTATTATTATTAGCAGTAGTATAATATTGTAGTAGTAGTAGTAGTAGTAGTATTAGTAGTAGTAGCTTAGCAGTAGGAGATAGTAGTAGTATTATATATTATTATTATTAGTAGTAGTAGTAGTAGTAGCTTAGTAGTAGGAGATAGTAGTAGTATTATATATTATTATTATTATTATTATTAGTAGTAGTAGAAGTAGCACTGTAGTAGTAGTAGTAGTAGATAGCAGTAGTATTATTTATTATTAGTAGTAGTATTATATTATTATTATTATTATTATTATTTTTAGCAGTAGTATAATATTATAGTAGTAGTAGTAGTAGTAGTATTATATATTATTATTAGTAGTAGTAGTAGTAGTAGATAGCAGTAGTATTATTGATTATTAGTAGTAGTAGTATTATATTATTATTATTATTATTAGCAGTGGTATAATATTATAGTAGTAGTAGTAGTAGTAGTAGTAGTAGCTTAGTAGTAGTAGTATTATTTATTATTATTAGTAGTAGTAGTAGTAGCAGCAGCACTGTAGTAGTAGTAGATAGCAGTAGTATTATTTATTATTATTAGTAGTAGTATTATTATTATTAGTAGTAGTAGTAGTAGTAGTAGCTTAGTAGTAGTAGTATTATATATTATTATTATAATTATTATTAGCAGCAGTAGTGGTAGTATAATATTGTAGTATATTATTATTATTATTAGTGGTAGTAGTAGTATATTATTATTATTATTATTATTATTATTAATTATTATTATTTATATTTCAGGATTTATATGGTCACAACAGTTTGCGCAGCGCTTTACAATATAAGGGGGGCAGTACAATTACCATACAGTTCAATACAGAAGGAATAGGAGGGCCTTACTCATGGAGCTTACAATCTAAAGGTAGGGGAAGGTGGTACAAAAAGGTGATAGCTGCGGGGGATGATCTGATGGTGGTGACTCCTGTACAGTTTTTAGGTGGGGGTGGGGTAGGCTTCCCTTAATAAGTGAGTTTTCAAGGCTCATCTAAAGGCAGACAGGTTAGTAACCAGATATACTAGGGCAGGGAGTTCCAGAGGATGGGAGAGGCTCTGGAGAAGTCCTGAAGGCGAGTGTGGGAGGAGGTAACAAGGGAACTGAAGAGCAGTAGGTACTGGGAGGAGCAAAGAGGGTGGCTTGTGCAATATATGCAGATGAGGTTGGCGATGTAGCCGGGGCGATGTTGTGGATGGCCTTGTATGTTATGGTTAGTATTTTTATACGTTGGGTTAGTGGAGGCCAGTGAAGGGATTGGCAGAGAGGGTCAGCAGTCGCTGATTGGTTGGTAAGGTGTATAGGTCTAGCAGCAGCATTCATAACAGACTGAAGGGGGGATAGCCTGTGTAGGGGTAGGCCAGTGAGGAGGGAGTTGCAGTAGTCAAGGCAGGAAATAACCAAGAAGTGAATAAGCTGCTTTGTGGTGTCATTAGTCAGGAAGGGGCGAATTCTGGAAATGTTGCGGAGGTTAAGGTGGGAAGATTTAGTCAGTGATTGGACGCGGGGCTGAAGGAGAGGTCGTATTCTAGGATTACACCAAGCACCCTGGCATGTGGAGAGGGACCAATGGTCTCAGTAGTAAAGTCAGGGGGAGGGGATCGGGGAGGAGGAACTATTAGAAGCTCAGTTGTAGAAAGACTGAGTTTGAGGAAGTGGTGTGACATCCATATGGATATGTCAGTCAGTACATTTGTGATGTGTGAGGAGATTGAGGTTGTGAGTTGATGAATAGAGAGATAGATCTGGGTGTCATCAGCATAGGGGTGCTATTGGAAGCCATGGGAGGCTATCAACTGGCCCAGGGAGGAGGTACAGAGAAAGAAGAGGAGGAGCCCAAATACAAAGACTTGGGGTACCCCAACAGAAAAAGGAAGAGGAGATGGTATCATTGGAATAATCGCTATGCTAACAATAACATTGATGTCTCAGAGAAAATGAAGTGTGAACGTTGGTGAGCTGGATTCATCTAACTCTAGGATTTCAGTCACGTAGATATCACATGCCGGGTGCAAGGAGGATTGGTTGTGTACATTACAAGACAACACAGCATTTGTAGGACAATTTATTACTTTACAAAGGTTTGGCTTTTCAATCCCTTTTGCTCCAGCACCCCATAAGATCAGTGGTGTATAGAGGTTTTGTGCTGCCCTAGGCAACACAAAAATCGGCGCCCCCCACAAAGAGAGCCTTTGACCAACAACACCCCTGCCTCCCACCCAAGAGAGCCTTCCACTACCACTGCTCCCCATATACCAGCCCCCATCCCCCATGGTGAGAGAGAGAAAGACACTCACCTTCACCTTGTGCTAATACACCCCTGCATAAGGTGGCTAGCTGTCCTGGCCTTGTATAAAATAGAAAATTCTGCTTTCCTTACCTGGGTGTAACCGTATAGATTCAGCAGCTGTGCCATTTGGAGAGTGGTGTCAGAACCGAGATCTCCAATGAACCCAGCCAAGGTACCCTGCTCCATGCAGGAATAATTTGGAACTTCCTTTGTATGACCAGACAATATCTGTAGAACATCTTTTATAGTTTTAATCACACATCCACAAGAATCGTACACATGATATCCCAGAGTCACATTAGGCAGAATATTTGGAGTGCGGTTCATCTCATTGATAGCAAATATAAAAGTCAGCAGATGTCTGTATTCTCTGTGGTAAACCCTGCAGGAAACGGGTCCGCATTAGTTCTGTGTGAGTCTACAGGGATTGAAGCAGAAATTTTCTATAGCAAACCATAGAACACATTTCGACTGCATCAGGGTAGGCCTAGGTGGGATTGGTGGCCCTCTACGTGGCCCTCTACATTGCTATGTGAGTCACAAAGTAAAATTCAATCATTCCTACATTTCTTTGACATAGAAGAGGGCTTGTCGATACAAGATATCAGAAGACTCAATGCCAACCGTATCCCTTCTGGGGATATGATGCATGAGAATGCTAGAGATCACTGCCATTACAGGCCCATTACAAAATCAACACTCCCAATGCTCATTGTTGGGGTTGGTTGGGGTTGGCTGTTGGGGTTGGTTGAGAGACCACATGGCAAGCAGGCCTTGGGCTATATGTTGGGCACCAGGAAAGGATCTAGGGGGTGCTGGGGTGGCCTGTACCCCCCCAGTTTTCAATCATGCCCCCCCTAGGCTGCTATTGATACTGTTCTCCATGCTCTGAGCTCTTCCTTTCTGCATTTCCACATAGGGCTCCCTAGGTCCTCCCAGATACAACCTGCTCTTGAGTGTCAGTGCAAACCTGGCTACAGCAGCTGCACTACTCACAGGTTAGACTCCACTCTAAATGTGGGTTTTTGCCCCACTCATTAGCTATCTGCTGTGAGAGGAGGAGGAGCTCTGCTAACTGTGCTGGCAGCAGTGTCAGCGCCTATGAATGCCGAGGACTAGTGACATTTGGGACAGGTTATAGAGATATGCAAGAGGAAGACCCTGTCAGTGATTGTGCCATCAAATTAAATCGAAAAATAGTTCCCATATTCTGCTTCCAATCCTCCATAGTAGGAGGAGTTTCTGATTTCTTGGAGAGGGCTTCTAATATAAATGTATTTTGAGTAACAACATAAAAAATACCCAAGAGGCATTGCTTAGGGTCTAGAATTAAGTTAGTTTGAAACACTAAATTAAGAGTGTTGACCACCTTCTCCCAATATCATTGATGTTTTGGGCACCGCCATAGCATGTGAATAAGATCCCCATGGTCCCACTTACATCTACCACAAAGAGGGTCCCGGCGTAGCCCCATGGTACACATGTTAGCTATAATGAGCCCTAAGTATTATATACAATTGGGGAAAACCATCTTATTGTCAAAGCTTAACTGAACAAGCTGAAGTTAGAAGCTGATTGGCTACAATGCACAGTTGCACCAGATTCTGACTGCTCCAGCTTTAGTAAATCCCCCCCCCCAATGAGTCCTGCACATTATCACACATATCTCCTAAAGATACTGTTAGGAATGGACTGGCCAGCAATGGTGGGACTCACCTGCCTTTTGATCTGCAGTACCAGGGCTGGCCAGCGGGTGCTCCCAGCAATCAGAGACTCAACTTTGCAGCCAGCTAACACCTGGAACTGATGATGCTGGGGTATTTAAGGGATGGCCAGACCCACAGACTCTGCCTTGGTGTTGTGTTTGTCCTGGGCCCTGTATCTGTCCTGCATCCTGTTTCTGTCCCTCTGCCTGACCCTCTGTACTACGCTGCTTGTTACCTGTTTTGATCTCTGGCTTGTGACCCTGACCATCCCTCTGCCTGACCCTCTGTACTACGCTGCTTGCTACCTGCTGAACCTGGCCTGTGACCCCGACCATTCTCTGCTTGCTCCCCCTGTACCTACCTGCCCAATTGATATTGACCCGGCCTGCCTGACGACGCTTGCTTGTATGTACTGTTATCTGTGGGTGATTGGTTTGGTTTGTTTGCACTGTATTATGTTTAGTATTGCACTGCGTTTATGTTTGTATGGTTAGTGTTAATAAATTATATTGTTTATCACATATCTGAGGTCTGCGTTTCCCTGCGTCAGTCACACACCTCTGGTCATACCTGGGAGCCCTGACATTACACCAAGGCCAATCCTGACCAGAAGTGGCTGCACAGGGAAGCCATCTTGGCTTGTTGATGGGAAGGATGGATCTTGATGAGGTTGAATATTTATATCTGCTGGTTTTTGATGACAGAGAATATGCTTATCAGGCTCTGAGGGAGTATCCCCGGGATCAACTACTAGAATGTATACGGCTCGCTCATGTTCTAGTAGATCAGGGCACAGAGTTCTCTGAGGTGCAGCCATTGATTGAGGTTTGTGCTGAGTTGGTTTCATCTGGTTCCCCCGAATGCAGGGATGAATTTTTGCCACCATTTAGTGCAGACCAGGTAGAGTCCCTGGTGTGGTTATTAGAGGATGATGTGGGTTACTTTCTGTAGCGTTATTCCACATGTTCACCACAGACACTGAGAGATTGTATAAACGCAGTGCAGTCATTGGTCAGACAGGCTTTGTGTAAGCTCAGCTTTGTTCAACCCATACTGCAGACATGGACAGACTTGTTGCACCCAGCCTCAGTCAGCTTACAAAGACCCAGTCCTGCTTCTAATCTATTTCCTCAAAACTCTATTCCTGCATTCCCAACAGCTCCTCCAGTTACAGCCCAGTATACCCTGCTATCTACCGCATGTCAGTACCCTGTTCCCACTCGCTGCACCTATCCTGCCTTTAACCCTGTAAAAGAGCCCTCTGTAGCAACCGCTCCCTCTCCTGTTCCATCCTCCAGTTCTTCTCTGTCTCCAGCTGCTCCATTCGTTTGCAGACCTGCGTTTACTTGCAGTGCTCCAGTAGTTAAAACCAGAAAAAAGCGAAAATTCTTTCCAACCAATACCATCCTGCCAGTATCCAAACCGGTGAGCCTGCCTTCCGTGGTTCAGCCTGAAGCCTCTACTCAGCCTGAAGCCTCTACTCAGCCTGAAGCCTCTACTCAGCCTGATGCCTCTACTCAGCCTGAAGCCTCTACTCAGCCTGAAGCCTCTACTCAGCCTGAAGCCTCTACTCAGCCTGATGCCTCTACTCAGCCTGATGCCTCTACTCAGCCTGAAGCCTCTACTCAGCCTGATGCCTCTACTCAGCCTGAAGCCTCTACTCAGCCTGATGCCTCTCTTCAGCCTGATGCCGGTACGCAGCCTGATGCCTCTTTTCAGCCTGATGCCTGTATGCAGCCTGATGCCTCTACTCGGCCTGAAGCCTCTACTCGGCCTGATGCCTCTACTCGGCCTGAAGCCTCTACTCGGCCTGATGCCTCTACTCGGCCTGAAGCCTCTACTCGGCCTGAAGCCTCTACTCGGCCGGACGCCGGCATTCAGCCTGATGCCTCTACCCAGCATGATGAACTGATCCAGCCTGACGATCCTATTAGGCCAGTTGACTCGATGCCCGCTGTTGATCCAGATGATCCGGTACCTGATCCGGTGCCCGCTGTCGAGCCAAATGACCTGATGCCTGGTGACCCAGTGCCCGCTGTCATACCTGGTGACCCGATGCCCGCTGTCGAGCCAGACAATCCGGTACCTGATGACCCGGTGCTCACTGTCGTGCCTGTTGACTCGGAGCCCACTGCCTTGCCAGATGACGCGGTGCCCGCTGTCGAGCCAAATGACCTGATGCCTGGTGACCCAGTGCCCGCTGTCCAGCCAGACGATCCAATGTCTGACCCAGTGCCCGCGGTCATACCAGTTGACTCGGAGCCCACGGTTGTGCCTGGTGACTCGGTGCCCGCCGCCCCGCCTGGGGGCCTGAGACCTGTCATTCCGCCTGGGGGTCCGGCGCCCGCCACTCCGCCTGAGGGTCCGAGACCTGTCGCTCCGCCTGGGGGTCCGGCGCCCGCCGCTCCGCTTGAGGGCCCGAGACCTGTCGCTCCTCCTGGGGGTCCGGCGCCCGCCGCTCCGCCTGAGGGCCCGAGACCTGTCGCTCCGCCTGGGGGTCCGGCGCCCGCCGCTCCGCCTGAGGGCCCGAGACCTGTCGCTCCGCCTGGGGGTCCGGCGCCCGCCGCTCCGCCTGAGGGCCCGAGACCTGTCGCTCCACCTGGGGGTCCGGCGCCCGCCGCTCCGCCTGAGGGCCCGAGACCTGTCGCTCCATCTGGGGGTCCGGCGCCCGCCGCTCCGCCTGAGGGCCCGAGACCTGTCGCTCCTCCTGGGGGTCCGGCGCCCGCCGCTCCGCCTGAGGGCCCGAGACCTGTCGCTCCGCCTGGGGGTCCGGCGCCCGCCGCTCCGCCTGAGGGCCCGAGACCTGTCGCTCCATCTGGGGGTCCGGCGCCCGCCGCTCCGCCTGAGGGCCCGAGACCTGTCGCTCCGCCTGGGGGTCCGGCGCCCGCCGCTCCGCCTGGGGGCCCGATGCCTGTCGCCCCGCCTGGGGGCACGATGCCTGTCGCCCCGCCTGGGGGCCCGATGCCTGTCGCCCCGCCCGGGGGCCCGGTGCCTGTCGCCCCGCCCGGGGGCCCGGGGCCTGCTGCTCCGCCCGGGGGCCCGGTGCCTGCTGCTCCGCCCGGGGGCCCGGTGCCTGCTGCTCCGCCCGGGGGCCCGGTGCCTGCTGCTCCGCCTGGTGGCCCGCTGCCTGCTGCTTCGCCTGGTAATCCGATGTGCCTCTGCCCGGAGTCCTGCCCGATGTGCCTCTGCCCGGAGTCCTGCCTGATGTGCCTCTGCCTGATGTGCCTCTGCCTGATGTGCCTCTGCCCGGTGTGCCTCTGCCCGGTGTGCCTCTGCCCGGTGTGCCTCTGCCCGGAGTCCAGCCCGGTGTGCCTCTGCCCGGAGTCCAGCCCGGTGTGCCTCTGCCCGGAGTCCAGTCCGGTGTGCCGCTGCCCGGAGTCCTGCCCGGTGTGCCAGTCTTTGATATCCCACCAGTTACCAGACCCGGGCGGGGGAACATTTTGCCCAGCTAGGACTGTTTGGAGCATCCTGAGGCCGCTCCTTGGGGGGGGGGGTACTGTTAGGAATGGACTGGCCAGCAATGGTGGGACTCACCTGCCTTTTGATCTGCAGTACCAGGGCTGGCCAGCGGGTGCTCCCAGCAATCAGAGACTCAACTTTGCAGCCAGCTAACACCTGGAACTGATGATGCTGGGGTATTTAAGGGATGGCCAGACCCACAGACTCTGCCTTGGTGTTGTGTTTGTCCTGGGCCCTGTATCTGTCCTGCATCCTGTTTCTGTCCCTCTGCCTGACCCTCTGTACTACGCTGCTTGTTACCTGTTTTGATCTCTGGCTTGTGACCCTGACCATCCCTCTGCCTGACCCTTTGTACTACGCTGCTTGCTACCTGCTGAACCTGGCCTGTGACCCCGACCATTCTCTGCTTGCTCCCCCTGTACCTACCTGCCCAATTGATATTGACCCGGCCTGCCTGACGACGCTTGCTTGTATGTACTGTTATCTGTGGGTGGTTTGGTTTGTTTGCACTGTATTATGTTTAGTATTGCACTGCGTTTATGTTTGTATGGTTAGTGTTAATAAATTGTATTGTTTATCACATATCTGAAGTCTGCGTTTCCCTGCGTCAGTCACACACCTCTGGTCATACCTGGGAGCCCTGACAGATACATCCCTGTAGATCATATTGAAAGCTTTGCACTTCATATTTCACTTACGCTGAACACATGTAATTGTTAATCAGCCTTCTGTCCCGATTCAACTGAGACACTGCAGCATGAACAGCGAATATCCCTCCTATAATGATGTCTCCATCCCGAGAATACTTGTACTCAAATGTATAATTCCTCATAGTCATAGCACAGGGGTGAGCAGAGTTGTGGGTGTCAGATGTGCAGGGGGTCACACACAAAGCCAACAGCCACAATATTCTATACGGACATCTGAAAACAACATGGCTAAGTCTCTGATAGACTCCAATGATTTCTTCCTCTTCTCCCACCTCATTATCACTGACAGCAGCACTGGATCCTGACACTGATATCATGGCTCCTCTGAAAGAGGAAGAAAAAAAAACAACAAGAATGCAAAGTATTTGAGATCTGGAATATAGAATATGAATAGAATATGGCATTTAATAAAGATTCCTAAAGTCAAGCAATTGCACATACACCATATTACCAGAAGTATTGGCCCGCCAGCCTTTCCACACACATGAACTTTAATGGAGAATTGGTCATTACAATGTGTGACAAGCTTGGTAGGAACATCCTGTGTTCAGTGTTTTGTCTATTTGAGTACCTTGAAAATGCTTTGAATGCATTTTTCATGATGAAAAAAGGCTCTGGACAGCAGCAGGAACTGGAAGAGTTTAAAAAAATTATAAACGCGATTTGCCACGTTTAGCAATCCTATCCTTCATGACTAAGTCCCGGATGTGACGAAACGCGTCAAAGGAAGTGACGTCAGATGCAGAACAGGAACCGGAAGTGGTACGGCAGCCATCTTAGGTCTTGGAAACCGCAGAGTAATCCACCTGGAAGCTGCCTGGTAATCCCTTGAACAGGGAACACATCTACCACGCTCGTTTTTTATGTGTTTGATGTAAGCAGATTGATTAAAAGGTATTGTTCCATTTACCATACGTGTCACACTATTATATCATTGCTTTTCACCTATATACGCTTTGGAGGAATCTGTATGAGATCTGGGCAAGGCTCATGTGGGACCATGAGGGGAAGGTAATCAAAGTGGAAAGTTTCAGGAGTAGAGGAGAGGAGAAGAAGCGTTTCTGGTGATACCTTCTATTGATATAAAAGGCGTTTTTTCCTATGATTTCTGGGAAGGGTATACTTGCTGATTTCAGTAGAGGTGACACATCACTGGAGTTGTGTTTGGCACGGAGTGAAGCACATCACTGATTTTGCACAGTGTTGGATTATTTTGTTTTTGGTTTTGCACACTTTTTGCACTAAATATAGAGTGATATGGAATATTGTCATTGAGATAATGCACTATTGTGAGTTTGTTTTTCTTTGAGGCATTTTCCAACCTTTGGGAGCCAGAGGAAAGGCTCAACATCTTTAAAGAAATATCAAGTTGGAGTTTGGACATTGTTTTATTTATTTAAATTTTGGACTTTAAATGACACTGGGTATCAATTTTACTATATTTGTGGAAAAGACTTAATTTACTTCATTTTAATTTAACACTATTTGCTTGTATATTTGTATATTTTGGAGATTTATTTTTTAAAGATTTGATTGTCACTAAATATAGGGTGGGGATTTTATAAGGTGGGGACCCATTCATATTGTTATTTAATTATTTACACTTTCAAGGGTGAAAGTTTCTTTGTGAATATTGGGATAGCTTAGTAGATTTATTGGGTACCGTATTTCACACTTAAATATTCTCTCTTTGATTGCCACTTTTCATCTATTCTAATAAAAGCCTTTTTTTTAAATTTTACTATCAATCCTTTTTTAGTTCTTGGTGGTTTTATATTTATAATTATTTTTGTAATATTTTTTAGTTAAATTTTTTGGTTTATAATTTGTGTATTATCTGATCCATGGTTGTTTCAAATGATCTGGACAGATTTCACCTTTCAATATTTTTTCTTTGCATCATTCATTATTTTTTACTGAATTTTTCTTGTTTTTATTGTTTGCAGTTGTACGTGCACCTGTCAGACGGCGAGTCGAGCAAGCAGTGGCTTGGTCTTATTCCTCCCCTCTGATTCTCCTCCACCTTCCCACCTTGTTGGCTATTTAAAGCTCACATTTTCACCAATTCAATTGAAAAAGAGGGTGTAGTCCCTTGAAATGCGTCATGTCCACCCGCTTTCCCAACATCATCCAGGCAATCAGACAGCTGTCACCCCTCGATTGCGGCTGGGAATGCCACCATTACATCTCATACCACAGGCTGGTTTGGCACCTTTCATTCCCTACCCTCATTATAGCCTCATTATGCCATCCAAGGACCACAGCTCATAGTGTGGGCAGTTTAGGTGACAATGTGTTCACTAGAACTCCAAATGATGAAAGACCTGCTATGTCCATTGAAGAGCATATGTTCCTTGATGTAGTTGAAACCAAGATGTTTGTGGATGTCACAATCCACTGGGTAGCACCCCAACACTTTTGCTCACCATGCCCTAGACTACCAAACAACAGGGAGCAAGAACAGAAGAGATACTTCGTTCTACAGTGCTCCTTTGCAAGAAAACCTGAAATGAAAGAACATTTTGCTAACTTTATGCAAAAGATCTTTGACCATGACCAAGCAGAACCTACTCCACCACTTAAACCTGGTGAAGAGATTTGGTACCCACCAATCTATCACCCTCAAAAACCAAGGCAGAGTAGTTTTTGATTCTAGTGCTCAGTATGACGGCATCTCATTGAATGACGTACTTCTTAGCGGCTCTGATTTGAATAATACACTGCTTGGTGTCCTCATACGTTTCCGCAAAGAGCAGGTTGCAGTTGCTACCGGTGTGCAGCAAATGTTTTACTGTTTCATGGTTAGAGAAGATCACCGCAACTACTTGATGCTGCTTTGGTTTCAGGATAATGACTTCAACATAGAAATTATAGAGTTCAGGATGAAAATGCATGTCTTCAGAAATAGTCCTTCTCCTTCCATTGCCATTTATATTCTAAGACAAATAGCTAGGCAAGGAGTGAGTATGGAGACGATCTACAGTTCATCCTAAGAACTTTCTATGCAGAAGATGGACTTATATCTGGGCCTACTGAAGCCGAAGCATTCAGTCTCCTGCAGAAAGCTAGGGAGATGCTTGCAGGATCTAATCTTAAAGCGGAGTTCCACCTGAAAAAAAAATTAAAATCAGCAGCTACAAAAACTGTAGCTCTATTTTTAAAATACAGTCACTTACCTGTCCCTCGATCCAGCGGTGTCCTCACAATAGCTGGTTTCACCAGCCGTCTTCTCTCCCTGGTGCCGGCATCTTCAGTGTGGGCACCCAGTGACAGCTTGTGGCTTCAGAGCCGGGTGCCCACTGCGCATGCGTAAAAAGCGCTGCACTTTATGAATGGCCCCGTAGTCTTCTGGGACCTGTCACGTGTCCCAGAAGACTATGGGGAGGGAGGGGGGTGGACAACTTCTGCTTCCGATCGCCTAGGCGATTTGGGTACCCGCTCCCCCCCCCCCCACTCCCCAAAGGTGCCAAACCTTAATGGGGAGTGGGGGACAAAGGATTAAAGAGGAACTTCCCTTTTGGGTGGAGCTCTACTTTAAGTTACACAAGGTGGCATCCAATAGAAGCTCAGTAGTAGAAGCATTTCCTGCAGATAACAGAGCTAAAGAGTTAAAATATTTTGTTCTAGGTGACGATCCTTTGCCCCTTCAAGGAGGAGGAGTAAGTTGGAATATCCAGACCGACAGTTTTACCTTTCAAGTGTCCAGAGAGGTGAAGCCATACACACAGAGAAGTGTCCTAGCCACAGTAAATAGTCTTTTTGGGTGTGCAGCCCTGAACACTATGCAAGGCAATGCCTTAGTTAAAGAGCTCTCAATAGATCATTGTAATTAGGACTTCTCACACTCACCAGAAAGGGAAACTCAGTGGAGAACATGGGCAGAGGACTTCATTCATCTTGAAGATTTCAGTATTCCCGGACCTTATGTGCCAGTGTTACTAACATCTACAGTGCGAAGAGAAGTATGTGTCTTTTCTGATGCTTCTACTGTGGCGATAGCAGCTGTAGTATATCTCAAGGTCATAGACAGCGACTTCTGTTCCTCACTGTATTTAGCTATGCCAATCATTTTCACCCACACTCCTCCCATATGTGATGAGTGGAGAGCATTGAAGGTCCAAGTGCATCTCTGACCTAGAAGGTAATTCTGGATCTCAGGATCTTCTGAGTGTATTTGGAATCCTTTGCAGGCTCCTACGAAGTTTGTTCCTTTGTCGGATCAGAATTGCTTGGCTGGTCCATGGAGAGACAGGAATCTTCAAAAGGATTTAATACAGTTTGAAGATTACATTGATTCAATCACTTCCAAATGAAGCACTCTAGTATTTAAAAGAGTGAAAATCACAGCCCATCTGTTACTGTCTGTAGAGTGTGCCCTAGTATGATGAGATGTTATGTTCCAAGGCCCAAATACATCAAGTCCTACATCTGAGAATGGAGGAGCTACGGCAAGTCTGTCTGGTGGGAGATCTGACATTTTCTGTTCCTGCACGTTTCCTCTCAACTCCCTGCAGATGATACACTTATGGACAACACTAGAAATGATTTTTTTAGCTCCATTGATCCATAAGCCTGACGAGCGTAGTGCACCTTCGGTAAAATGACAGCCGTGATGTGCTACCCCCTCATAGTAGCATTTGACTAACAGAGTGTCTATGTGATGGTTGGCTGGAATTACAAGAAGTACAAGATGGTGTTTCTCATTCTCGGTCATGTTTGTAATATGCATACGCCCTTCTACTCTGATTAGTCAACCCTCCAAACAAGAAAACAAGTGGAAAGAGGAGAAATAAAATGTTCAAGTAGGAGATCCTATTTTGTTGAAAGACCCTCAAGCCAAGCACAATGTATGGCCAATGGGTCTTATTATGAAAGCCATTCCAGTAAGACATAAGCGTTGGAGCTCCCTTGATTTAGTATCAAATCCAGAACACACACCTTCTGATCATCAAAGCAATGCCTTCACAGCTTGGCAGACCTGCTTTTCAGGTCAGGCTTTCATGGGGATGTCGATCACCACACTTGCTGGTAGCCATTTTCCACTTTACATCACTGGGGTGCAGCAGTGAGGTCCATCTTGCTGGTCTTTGGCGTGTTGTCTTGGTGATTTGCTTGTAGAAGGGAGGAATCCTGGACAAGCCCCCACGTGTAGCACTACCCCCGAAGGAGTTATGATGGACTGCTGGACTCGACCTTCCCAAAGACTTCAGATCCTCTGACACCCCAGACTGAGTATACAAGTTTCACAAATAAATCACTGAGTGACACTAGTACCCAGCTATAATGCTTTTTTTCAAAAAATGCAAACACCATACCAATTAGTAAAGCAACCAAATATATTGTCATAAAATAAAACGTGTTAAGGCAGGAAAGAATTAAAGATGAAATGAATATTAGTGGTAGCAATACACTTAATTACATGAAAATTGTGAGTAACTTGGCCCAGGCTTTACCAATCAGCTTACACTCTAATACAGGCACCTATAGTATCATAAGGGCAGCCCGGAATGGATATTATGAACTTCCAGAGGCTAGGCTGCCTTAGGCCCTGGAGTGGCTGATAGGTTCACGTTTACCTGAAGGACTTCAGTGTTCAGAGAGGTGAAGAACTGCTAAAGTCTATAAAAATACTATAAAACAGGGAGAAAAAAAATCTACAACAATGAAAAAAAAAGTAATATCTGCTGGCATGGTTGGGGCCCTTTTGGTAGTGCACTAATGGTGACGCTGAGTGACTGCCAGGTGCTCCCAGTTCAAGAAGGTGAGAATTTGAGGAACAGATCTGGCAAGAATAACTTGAATGAGACTTAACAGCAATAAAAAAGACAAGCAACTAATGCAGGGAAGGGTTAGATGAGTCTGAGCTACGAGGGTAATCCAGAACAGGTGACGTGGCACTGTTCAGTGATATGCTGCGTAAGTATGGTAATGTCTAAGGAGCCTGACAGTAAACTGTGTAACTGAGGTTTGGCTGGGTTTTGTAGTGCAGGGTGTTTGGTGGGTTGGTGACCCTCTCACCAATCCTGTGCTCCAGAAGTGGGTTCCAACAGCAGAGGGGCTCTTCATGGATCAATGGCTTGAGCTCTGGTGAACCTGCTCTGTACTGCTGCAGGTGATGATCGGCAAACCCACTCTGGCTGTGGATGTAGATGATGACTGGGTGGCCTGCTTTGTAAGCCTGTGGATGCAGATGATGACTGGTTGGCCTGCTTTGAAAGCCTGTGGATGCAGATGATGACTGGTTGGCCTGCTTTGTAAGCCTGTGGATGCAGATGATGACTGGGTGACCTGCTTTGAAAGCCTGTGGATGCAGATGAAGACTGGTTGGCTTTCTTTGTAAGCCTGTGGATGCAGATGATGACTGGGTGGCCTGCTTTGTAAGCCTGTGGATGCAGATGATGACTGGTTGGCCTGCTTTGTAAGCCTGTGGATGCAGATGATGACTGGTTGGCCTGATTTGTAAGCCTGTGGATACAGATGATGACTGGTTGGCCTGCATTGTAAGCCTGTAGATGCAGATGATGACTCAGTGGCCTGCTTTGTAAGCCTGTGGATGCAGATGATGACTGGTTGGCCTTCTTTGTAAGCCTGTGGATGCAGATGATGACTGGGTGGCCTGCTTTGTAAGCCTGTGGATGCAGATGGTGACTGGTTGGCCTGCTTTTTAAGCCTGTGGATGCAGATGATGACTGGGTGGCCTGATTTGTAAGCCTGTGGATGCAGATGATGACTGGTTGGCCTGCTTTGTAAGCCTGTGGATGCAGATGATGACTGGTTGGCCTGATTTGTAAGCCTGTGGATACAGATGATGACTGGTTGGCCTGCATTGTAAGCCTGTGGATGCAGATGATGACTCAGTGGCCTGCTTTGTAAGCCTGTGGATGCAGATGATGACTGGTTGGCCTTCTTTGTAAGCCTGTGGATGCAGATGATGACTGGTTGGCCTGCTTTGTAAGCCTGTGGATGCAGATGATGACTGGGTGGCCTGATTTGTAAGCCTGTGGATGCAGATGATGACTGGTTGGCCTGCTTTGTAAGCCTGTGGATGCAGATGATGACTGGTTGGCCTCCTTTGTAAGCCTGTGGATGCAGATGATGACTGGTTGGCCTGCTTTGTAAGCCTGTGGATGCAGATGATGACTGGTTGGCCTGCTTTGTAAGCCTGTGGATGCAGATGACGACTGGTTGGACTGCTTTGTAAGCCTGTGGATGCAGATGATGACTGGTTGGACTGCTTTGTAAGCCTGTGGATGCTTAGCACTCTCCCTGGACATTCGTTCCTTTCTCAAGTGCCTGACTTTTCCCAGGCAGACAGTAAAGACAATCCCCTCATTTCCCCCTTGAGTCCTCCAGCCTCCTAGGATTTGTAGTTTCTGTAACCATCCAGCAGCATAACAGTCTCTCCCCGTGTGACTACCTGTCTCATATTGCTTTGCAACATCGCTGTATTCTTCTTTCGGCTGCTGATTTGCTGAGCACCGGCTTCTGATGGAAAGGTGGAAGAGCAGGAGTGGGAGGAAGATGGCGGCAGCCACACACAAGCCCACCGCTATAGAGCAGAGCGGCTCTAGTCCTTGTGCAGGGACTTTTGCGGGGGAGGAAAGCAGAGCGCTCATGTGTCTCTCTGATGCAGGCAGTTGGGGAAAGAGATGGTTTGCACCAAATAGAGGCACCTGGCTATACTATGAATATTAGCAGTGATTAGCAACTATGATCTGTGTTGTTTAAAGAGAGTTTGTAATCTTGTACTATGCACAATGATTTTTCTGTTGTAAAAACTCTACTGCTAATTCTGACCCCCTAATGGAGTAATAATTTTCTGTAAACACATGTTAACATACAACATTTAGTGAAAAATATACATCCTCATATTCCAGCACTGGATGCCAATATGGAAAATACCTCCACAGCCACCATGTATTTCCTCCTGGTGCTCAGATATGTCGGGATCAGGGGCAAACTGACCATTTGGGAATTTGGGCACTGCCAGAGGGCCCGGGGTCAGTAAGGGACCCCATGAGATGTCCCTGGTACCTTTTTATAGGCTTTTTTGGGTGTGGTTTGAGTGTGGGCTAGGACACAGGGGCCCCATGATCCCCTATTGTCCGGGGACCCCGTGAGTTGTCAGTCCACCCCTGGTCGGGATCATGGCAATCCAGATGCTGGAAGTGATGTAATTGGCTTCATTAAAACTGTCCAGTAATGTCCTCACTATGAACAAAACTCACATCTGCCAGAAACCCCATATAACCCAACACAGAGTAGAACCCGATAACTGACCCTTCATTACACCGAATGATGATCTTCCCAGGATAGGAGTCCACGTCATACTCTTGGTAGGGATGAGAAACCCACAACCAAATATCCCAGATCAGAACTTGGACAGAGGAACAGGTCAGGACAAAATAATTAGACATTTTGACTTTGACCCATTTTTTCCAGTAGCTGCCAGGTTTGGTGATATAGCAGAAGATGCCACGCAAAGTCTGTCTCAGCATGCAGGTGATATCCACAGGATGTCCGAGGAACAAGAAGACACAGAGGAAGCTCAGCAAGATGGAGGTCAGGAGGACGGAGCTCACAATTCTGATGTTGGCTTTCACAACAGTGGTGCCCCAATGATAAAGAAAGGTTTTAAAAATAAATAATGCAGTAATTGAAAATAATGAAGGCTCCAATGAACAGATTACAACCATCACATTATTTTCATAGAATAAAAATTCATATGTTCTGGAAACACGTATCTCTTTCTTCTCATCAAGCCACTCTTCATCATATTTCAAACAGTTTTTGCCATCTGCAAAGAAAAACAATAAAGTCGCCATTTTTCTCTAAAATGAGTAGAAGGATAGAACATTTTGAATTCAAAAGAAAAATCTCTCATGTTAGACTTTTTTTTTTGGGGGGGGAAGGGTCATTGGAAGTCCTATTGCCTGTAGAGATTTTCCTAAATTTTGGTAATTTTTTTAATTCATAGAAGATTACCACAATTTGCAGTCACTATTCTCATGTGTAGTGCACACCACCCTTCTGTCAGTTTGAAGGTATGTCATGGTATTCTTGGACACTTCGCTGTCATTTCTCAACTGTTTAACTATTGTTCAGTGCTAGCTTACTCTGCTGATGGCCAGTCCTGTTTATTTCTCAAGTCATCAGAGACTCAATCCTTCTTCTTGACTGCATGTCTCAGCTAGGGTCCTTCCCACTGTACTGCCTTATGTGGTTGAGTGCAGGGGCGGACTGACAACTCATGTGGCCCACGGGCAATAGGGGATCATGGGGCCCCTGTGTCCTTGCCCAAACTCAAAAAAGCCTATGAAAAAGGTATCAGGTGCATCTCATGGGGCCCCCTACTGACACCGGGCCCTCGGGCAGTGCCTGAGTTTCCAAATGGTCAGTCCGCCTCTGGTTGAGTGTACAGAATGCATTAAGGTAAAAAACCGTCTGTCTTTTGAAGCACTTTAATCCCCTCCTGGTGTACTGAGCATGTGCAACAAAGAGAGAAAAAAGGAGACGCCAAAAAAAGAACAATGATAAAATAAAGCTCATCTGTATAAGACCGCTCTCCTCCATCCTGTAGGGTACCGCCGGGCAAGGAGCTAGAGGATCCGAGCGCGTAGCCTGCTCTGTGTTCCCGAGATCTTCCTATCGACCCTCCTCACTTCCGGTGACGTCACTTCCGCTGGTGCGTTCCACGCTGGTCATGTGGCCATTTCCTGGATACAGACGCCGTTGTTGGGCTCCAGCTCAGCCACATACCCAGGGGAGATTCCCTCAACTATACCCACGGCTTCAGCTGTCACTTTGGCTTGCCCGGCGGTACCCTACAGGATGGAGGAGAGCGGTCTTCTACAGATGAGCTTTATTTTATCATTGTTCTTTTTTTGGCGCCTCCTTTTTACTCTCTTTATTTCTGCATACAGAGTTGGCCTTGCTCTATAGGACGGCAGCCATTAACCACCAATCATGCCATTATACAGAGGCTCTTTATGGACTTTTTTACCATTTGTGTATCTATACCACTTATCATGGTTTTCTGCTAGTTCATGTTGAACTATACCACCTTCCTTATCCTTATTCCCCTAATTCCCCCCCCCCCCCTATTCCTTCTACTGTATGGGGGAGCGCCAGATCTTTTTCTGCTTTAAGCATGTGTAACACCCTGCTATAATGCAAGTTGCAGGATGTTAAGAGAAACACTAGATGGCGATGTCCTGCAATTCATTGGCACTCACACTCTGGAGAACAGCCCCATGGACCTTGTATGCTGAACCACAGGACTTTGCTGGGGAGAAATGTATCAGAGGACTACATTTCCCAGAGGATCTGGTGTGTGGGCGGGGGTATTGATATACAGAAGCCCAGGAGACTAGACAGGATGTGAGAGGGGAGAGAGTTGGAGAGCAGAAGTAGAGAGAGCGTTGTGCTGACTGCCAGAGGACCGGACCAGGCCTGCAGAGCTAGAGAGGAGAGAGGCAAGGAGGGGTCACTGACTGTCAGCCTTCCCACCCTGTTCAGTGAGACAGTCTGCCAGAAGGTGACCCGGAGCACGGTGACCGGAAGGAATGCTGCAAGTGAGACTGGAGAACCTGTGGGGGGCCCCATCTGCTGAGAGAGAGACGCAGCCAGGACCTGCTGTAACCCACCAATAGAGTGAGACATTCTTCTCAAATCTGCCACTTTCCTGCACACAGATGCGGACATTGCATATAGCTACCACGTGTTGTGGCCTAGCTCCCCCGGCCACTACTAGTGAACACATTTGTAGCATAGTTCAATCATCAGAGCTGACCGCAGTGCATGCCTTCTGCAGGCCAATCCACATCAGCGTTCCCTTAACCAATGGCCTTCCTTCTGAACTACTTGGTAACCGTATAGCTGAATGATGGCTACAGTGCGGATACCCAGTTCTGGAAGGGAGTCATATGACGTCCTCCCAGAATGCGCTCTCCTGTGCGCCCCCAGGCGATCTCCGTGATCGATGTGTCCTACGGACACAGCTCATCACGTGATGAGGTACAAGGCCAATCACAGTGGCTTCTTATGATGTGATGAGCCGTGTTCCACAACACCGCAGATCACGGAGTAAATACAGTTGCTGGTTATTGGCTGCACTTTCCTCACACTGTTACAGCATGAGGAAAGTACTGCCAATAGCTGGCAGCTGTCACAGAGAAGATCGGCACTGATCATCAAGGCACTAGTGCCCTGCAGTGCCAACCACCAGTGCCACCCATCAGTGATCATTAGTGCCCTGCAGTGCCACCCACCAGTGCCACCCATCAGTGATCATCAGTGCCTTGCAGTGCCACCCACCAGTGCCACCCATCAGTGATCATCAGTGCCTTGCAGTGCCACCCACCAGTGCCACCCATCAGTGATCATCAGTGCCACCCACCAGTGCCACCCATCAGTGATCATCAGTGCCTTGCAGTGCCTACCACCAATGCCACCCATTAGTGATCATCAGTGCCCTGCAGTGCCACCCACCAGTGCCACCCATCAGTGATCATCAGTGCCTTGCAGTGCCACCCACCAGTGCCACCCATCAGTGATCATCAGTGCCCTGCAGTGCCACCCATCAGTGATCATCAGTGCCTTGCAGTGCCACCCACCAGTGCCGCTCAGCAGTGCCACCCATCAGTGCCCCCCCAGCAGTACAGCCAGTCAGTGCCATCAGTAAGTGCTGCCAGTCAGTGCCACCAGTCAACGCCACCCGCCAGTGTCGCCCATCAGTACCCCCTATCAGTGGCCATCATTGCTGCTTAGCAGTGCCACCTCATCAGTGCAGCTTTTTATTAATCTCAGATTTAAACCTTGCCATCAGATTCTGGGGGCCCAAAGTGAGTTAGTTCAGTCTTTGATAATTTCCCTTGTTACATAGTTAGTCTGGCTGAAAAAAAACAAAAGTCCATCCAGTTCAACCATTAAAAAATAAGTTATAATCCTCCACCCACAGTTGATCCAGAGGAAGAAAAAAAAACACGAAGGAAAAAATTCCTCTGCTGTGTGACCGAGCTTACATGGAGGTTTAATAGGAACGTCATATCAGGTGACTGCGATCCGTGTGAGTCTACTGTCTGGTGATAACTTACTCCGGTCAGAAGAGTACAGAGGTGTCAGCTGGGGTGTATTTTAGTTTTCTGCTAACCTAGGCAAGACTAAAATCGGGCACCCCCCCCAGATCTAAATTTGCCCCACCCCTTCCTGTTTAAGATCCACCCCTTCATCTGTAAACTCCACCCATTCTGCTTTAGGCTCCACCTCTTCCTATTAGAGCTCTGCCCACTGACAACACTAGGGCACTATTGGGCACTATTCCTCCCACTGATACCAATGATGGGGCACTATTCCTCCCACTGACACCAATGATGGGGCACTATTCCTCCCACTGACACCAATGATGGGGCACTATTCCTCCCACTGATACCAATGATGGGGCACTATTCCTCCCACTGACACCAATGATGGGACACTATTCCTCCCACTGACACCAATGATGGGGCACTATTCCTCCCACTGATACCAATGATGGGGCACTATTCCTCCCACTGACACCAATGATGGGGCACTATTCCTCCCACTGATACCAATGATGGGGCACTATTCCTCCCACTGATACCAATGATGGGGCACTATTCCTCCCACTGACACCAATGATGGTGCCCCATCTTAACTTCCTTCTGCCTTTCCAGACTTTTCATTTCGGCTTCCATTTTATGACGCTGAGCATCCATTTTATGACGCTGAGCTTCCATTTCCTGGCGCTGAGCCTCTATTTCGGCTATCTGTAGACGCTGAGCCTCAATGGCAGATTCCATCTCTACTTCTGCTCTTTTGGCAGCGAGTTGTTCAGCTAATTCCTTTCTTTTGGCTGACGTACTTGAGAAAGTCTGTTATGTGGCTGGCACTTCTGCTAGTGATGGAAGTCACACTTGAGATTGTGGTTCCTCCTAAGGACCTAGCATAGTCTTTCATGAAGAGCTCATTCATTCCCTTTCGTGCCTTGACTTCATCATACTTTGCTGCAGATGATAGTTCTCTCATAAGCTTCACTAAATCCCTAGTGACTGCTGTACATGTATCCATGTTCCTTACAATATCCTGGGAGGGTGTCAAGGACGACCGCAAGTTGACATATGCTGTCATAAACTCTGACTCAGAATCTTCTACTGTCTCTATCATTTCACTCAAATTCTCCTTTATGCTTTCTTGTTTTAGCTTTCTGCGAATGTCTATGGTGTATACTTTCCATCTCTCATACATTCGGGCAAACATTTTTCCTTTTAGTGCTGCCTCTTGCTCCAAATTTTCTAGCACCTTTTGGGTCGGTTTTCTGTCCCGTGATGAACGTCTTAGTTCACCTGTTTCAGCTATATTTGTTTGGGGCGAGACTACCGTTACATTGCACCTTTCAGATTCAGACAGGTTCTCTTGCTCTTCACCTTCTACCATATCTATCATTGCATCCGCTAACAGTGGGGTGGCAATGCTAGGCTCAGCCATTTCTGAATGCTATAACAATTAATATGAATAATAAGGACCTGTCACTTTAAATGCAATACTAACAAATGCAAGAATAAATGACTTTCACTTTACATGTAATAGCACCAAAACACAGGCATTAAATGACTTTCACTTTACATGTAATAGCACCAAAATGCAGGCATTAAATGACTTTCACTTTACATGTAATAGCACCAAAACACAGGCAATAAATGACTTTCACTTTACATGTAATAGCACCAAAACGCAGGCAATAAATGACTTTCACTTTACATGTAATAGCACCAAAATGCAGGCAATAAATGACTTTCACTTTACATGTAATAGCACCAAAACGCAGGCAATAAATGACTTTCACTTTACATGTAATAGCACCAAAACGCAGGCATTAAATGACTTTCACTTTAAATACATCAGAGTCATATACTATAACTATCTCTCTTTTATTAAAAGTCTGTATTCTCTTGAGCACAAAAATGTCTCTTGCAGAAACCTATGTGCATAAGTGAGTAATAAAGGAAAGCTCTGACCTTAATTGGAAAGCAGGATACCGTGATCTGAGGGTTGCAGAAACAAACGTCAGTCTTAAAGGAGACTTTTCTTGATGCGATGACTTGCGATGCTCTGCGGTGACTTGTGATGCTCTGCGGTGACTTTGCGATGCTCTGCGGTGACTTGCGATGCTCTGTGGTGACCTTGCGATACTCTGTGGTGACCTTGCGATGCTCTGCGGTGACTTGCGATGCTCTGCGGTGACTTGCGATGCTCTGCGGTGACTATACGATGCTCTGCGTGAACTCTCTGGATGCAACACGTGGTCTCTTGATGGATAGCGGTGCGGGCACTCTAGCTCTGGACTCTGGCCCTCCCCCCATGCATCTCTTTCTCTCTCTAGGGGTGCAGGAGGTTTGGCGCTCTTTCTCTGACTGTCTTGCCTTTGCAGTTATGCCACTTTAAGAGTCGTCTGCAGTCTGACTAATGCGCACGTGCTATGGCCTGTACTGTTCCGCTGAGGTGTCTTCACGCGGCGGTATATGCTGGCGCTCTGTTCCTCTAGTGTACTCTTTACTGTGCAAGTTGAGGAGCGCTGTTGCTTGACCTCTGAGGGTAATAGTTCCACTGTGGCAGGCGCAGCACCCTTTGGTGCCTAGTGCGCTGTGGCATTAGAAAAATTATGCAATTGTTGTTTCTTTGTTTGATTAGACTGACTTTACTCTGTAATTCCTCCAATGCCGCTCTATGGATGCAGTAGGTTTATAGAGCACACCGAATACTTTAGTTAACTTCTTTAATAACTTCAATCTTCTTCATATAACAGCTTACAATGGCTTGTTTCATTTATCATACAGTAGCTTATTTCTTTCATATTACAGTGGTTTGATTTGATAGCTTATCTCGATAGATTCAATAGATTCAATAAATTTGTTCTGTATATTTCGATAGATTGATAAATTCGTTTGGATTCATAAGTTTGTTAATTACTCTACAGTGACTTGATTCGTAAGTTCGGTGGAACTACAAGTAAACACATACAACAGTTTTACATACAGATCTACCTGCCTTACTAAACAACAGAGGAACACACATGTGCATTAAATACCTATTTGGCCTTCTCTGCTTCCATAAAGCTTTTCTGATTGGAACTGTCTGTTTCCTCCTCTGTCTGGTGAGCATGTGTCTCTAGAAAATCCTAGCAGGGAGTATTACACAGGCACAAATGTGAAACTGGCTGGGATTGGTTAAGGCCCTGTACAGTGTGAGGCTGTCTGTGATTGGCTCACCTTTAACTAACTCTTAAAGGCATATTTTCCTTTTCTGCTTCTGCTAACACAATGAATATATAAATGTCATATAACAATCAAAGACATAAATCACAGCAATGATTCTGCTTTTGGCTTTAACATATACACATATATACTGTACTGAGGTGATTGGCAGGTTTGGTATACACATATATGTGACCATATTAACAACCGAGGACTGGTCTTAGCTGGCCAGCTACAATTAGAGCCCCCCCTCTACTCTCCCCTAGATGACGTTCCTTGTAGCCATCACCTCTGCCAGGCAAGGATCAGTATTTTTTTGCTGCAGTGATTCCTTTTTCTGGCTCTTGTTTCAGGATGGGGGGGGGGGGGATTTTGGTGTTTGCTTTTCTTTTTGGGTACATTGATTATTATTTTGTGCTGATAGGACATCTCTTTTATGCTGGACTGATGTTTTTGCAGCGGGGCTTCTCTATAGAAAAGTGTTTCCTGTGTGGCTGATTTCATTTGTCTCTGTGGATCCGAGTTACCCGGCTGATGTTTTATGTACAACAAGCGCTCTATGACCGACTTATTCATTGAAGAGGTCAGACTTATAAGGTGAGTGGATGATGGATTGGGGCGGGGGGTTTGTGGAGAGATTGTTTGAAGAACTCAAAGTAGGGAGCTTCTTCCATGTCACTGAGGAGGGGGATTTATTGCACTTGGCATTGTGGGGGACTTTCATCATTTTGCACATTCTTTATTCATACATTTTTATTGTGGGATGAGTTTTTGTATGTTAAATCCTTGGAGATCTACGTATTCATCATACATTGTTTGGCACTTTTTTTTTTGCACATTTATTATGTTTTGTTTAAGAGTGATTATATTTATTTGAGGGATATTACTGAATAATAGCTAATATCTGGGGGGGTTATTTATTTTTTTTAATTATTTTTATGCAGCATTGTTCTTAGTGCGTATGATTTGAATACTTATAGGAAGGGACCGGGGGGAGGGGTGGGGGGGGGGGTCTACTTCTTAATCTTTTTAAGTTTTTCTTTGACATGTCTGAATAGAAGATCTTGGAGATGCAGACATCCCTCTTATGGGGTCTTTATGAATGAGAAAAGCTGATGCAAAATACATGAAGCTCCTTGGTTGTTGTAATTCTGATGTTTGATGTCTTCTTCAGAATCAAACCTCTGATTGATCGATGAGCTCCTGGAATAAGTTTTTAGCTTTAGAAGTTTTCCTATCAGGATCTGGGGAGGTCTGGGGTAGGAGTGTTGTCTCTGCAGCATTGTATGGGGAAGCCCAATCCTCCCTTGTGGCCGAAGTTTTCAGAGACATTTATACAAAGAGAAGGATTTTGTATTAGACCCGATAAAAGAAAACATCCTGAAATTATTATCAGCTTATAACTTAAAGTCTGAACTGGGAACGGGATCTCATCAACTTTATCTAACATTAAAAATGATTTTTGAAAATGCCAACAAAATGTATTTATTAATATAGCCGGATACATCTACATACAATATAATTAATGTGATTGTGACGCTAAAACAATGACATCACAGTCAGCATATAAAAGAACATGTTTAATATTCTTTTCACCGGCCTACCCCAGTGCAGGGTCTCCCCACTTCAGACCATCCTGAACTAAGCGGCTAGACTCATCCACCTCACCAACCGCTCCACCTCTGCCACCCCCCTCTGCCTCTCCCTCCACTGGCTCCCGGTTACCCAACGCATCAAATTTAAACTTCTAACCCTGACCTACAAAGCCGTTCACAACACTGCCCCTAACTACCTCTCCAACCTGATTCCCAAATACCACCCTACCCGTACCTTTCGCTCCTCACAGGACCTCCTTCTATCCTGCTCCCTGGTCTCCTCCTCCCACGCACGACTGCAAGACTTCTCCAGGTCCTCCCCCATCCTCTGGAACTCACTGCCCCAATCCATCAGACTGTCGCCTTCCCTCCTCACATTCAGGCGCTCATTCAAAACCCATCTCTTCAGGGAAGCCTACCCCACCCTCACCTAACGGCCATTCTCCCTCACTCCTCCTACCACTTCATTCCCCACAGCCACTTCCTGCTGTACCCCACCCCGGCTGCTGTGATTTCTCTAAATGTAAGATTTTATATCTAACAGTGTTCATTCTCAATTCACTACTAAAATACTAAAATCACCAATAATAGAGATAATTATATAACTACAGGTAGCCCAGTGTTGCTCCATACATATCAGCGGATAACTGTCTTTGTATTCAGGTCAGGTCTGAACAGAATTATGTAACATTTTGGGAAGAATATACAGCCAAGAAGTCCAGAACTTGATGCTATTATAGCAAAGACCTCCACAGCCACCATGTATTTCCCTCTGGTGCTCAGATAGGCCGGGATCATGGCAATCCAGACACTGCAGAACACCAGCATGCTGAAGGTGATGTACTTGGCCTCATTAAAACTGTCCGGTAATGTCCTGGCCATAAAAGCGATAATGAAGCTCACAGCTACCAGAAGCCCCATATATCCCAGGACAGAGTAGAAGCCGATAACTGAACCCTCATTACACTGAATGATGATCTTCCCCTGATAAGAGTGAGTGTCTCGATCCTGGAAGGGGGGAGAAATAGACAACCAAGTGACACAGATTATGACTTGGACCAGTGAGAAGACACAAATGATACAATTGGGCAGTTTGGTTCCCATCCATTTCCTCCAGGAGCTCCCAGGTTTGGTGGCCTTAAAGGCAATACACACCATGATACTTTTGGCAAGTAGAGAAGAGACGGCAACTGAGAAGATGACACCAAAAGAGGTGACACGCAGCATGCAGGTCACATCTACTGGATGGCCAAGGAACAAGAAGACACAGAGGAAGCTCAGCATGATGGAGACCAGGAGAAGGTAGCTCAGGTTCCGGTTATTGGCTTTAACAATGGGGGTGTCCCGGTAATGTATAAATATCCCCAATATTAAACCAGTCAGAACGCAACAGAGGATGGAGATGGATGAAAATACGGCAACAATGGTGTCATCAGTGTAGGAGAGAAATTCCACCACTCTTGGAACACACCGATCCTTCTTCTTATTTGGCCATTCTTCATCAGCACATTTTATGCAGTTTTCACTGTCTGCAGGAAGAACAATACAAACACAATGAGCATCGGGGTCAGGGCATTATTATTGGTTTTATAACAAGCTAAAAGCATACTGACAAACATAGTAGTATATGGCGCGTGAAATCAACACTTGTGGCACTGAGGATGTGAAGACCCAAGTGGACCCAACGCCAGAAGATGCGCTGTCCAGGATCCACAACATCTTACGCATTTCGAGAGTACCCCTCTTCATCAGAGATCTTTATACAACCAATAAACCCACAGGAATAATGCACTCGGCTGAGGCGCACTTTCTCTTATATTTGGTTTAGATACTTATTAAGATCAAGCATGTGATCAGTAATGGGCCAGTATAACATTTTCAGGTACTGATTCCATTTCAGTCTTTGCAGATGACACCAAGCTGTGCCGGGGAATAACGTCCTTACAGGATGTCTCCAACTTACAAGCCGACCTCAATGCTCTGTGTAATTGGGGGACTATGGGGCCAATGAGGTTTAATGTTGATAAATGTAAAGATTTCCACTTGGGGGCTAAGAATATGCATCATACTGGGGGGGTACAACTAGGGGGGGGGGTCAATGGTGGAGAAGAATCTGGGGGGGGGGTCAATGTTGGAGAAGGATCTGGGGGGGGTCAATGTTGGAGAAGGATCTGGGGGTTCTCGTAGATCACAAGTTTAATAATGTCATGCAATGCCAACCTGCGTTTTCTAAAATGAGCAAAATCCTCTCTTGTATTAGGAGAGGTATAGACTCCAGAGAGAGATATCACCCCCCCCCCCCTCCAGGTACAAATCATTAGTAAGACCTCATCGGGAATATGCAATTCAGTTTTGGGCTCCAATTCACAAAAAGAACATTGGGGAACTGGAGAAAATACAGAGAAGGGCAACTAAACTGATACGAGGCATGGAGGAGCTCAGCTATGAGGAGAGATTAGAGGAACTGAATGTATTCTCTACTGAGAAGAGGAGATTAAGGGGGGATATGATCTCCATGTATAATACATAAGGGGGGATATGATCTCCATGTATAATACATAAGGGGGGATATGATCTCCATGTATAATACATAAGAGGGATATGATCTCCATGTATAATACATAAGGGGGATATGATCTCCATGTATAATACATAAGGGGGGATATGATCTCCATGTATAATACATAAGGGGGGATATGATCTCCATGTATAATACATAAGGGGGGATATGATGTCCATGTATAATACATAAGGGGGGATATGATCTCCATGTATAATACATAAGGGGGGATATGATCTCCATGTATAATACATAAGAGGGATATGATCTCCATGTATAATACATAAGGGGGGATATGATCTCCATGTATAATACATAAGGGGGATATGATCTCCATGTATAATACATAAGGGGGGGATATGATCTCCATGTATAATACATAAGGGGGGATATGATCTCCATGTATAATACATAAGGGGGGATATGATGTCCATGTATAATACATAAGGGGGGATATGATCTCCATGTATAATACATAAGGGGGGATATGATCTTCATGTATAATACATAAGGGGGATATGATCTCCATGTATAATACATAAGGGGGATATGATCTCCATGTATAATACATAAGGGGGGATATGATCTCCATGTATAATACATAAGGGGGGATATGATCTCCATGTATAATACATAAGGGGGGGATATGATCTCCATGTATAATACATAAGGGGGGATATGATCTCCATGTATAATACATAAGGGGGGATATGATCTCCATGTATAATACATAAGGGGGTATGATCTCCATGTATAATACATAAGGGGGGATATGATCTCCATGTATAATACATAAGGGGGGGGAAATGATCTCCATGTATAATACATAAGGAGGGATATGATCTCCATGTATAATACATAAGGGGGGTATGATCTCCATGTATAATACATAAGGGGGGATATGATCTCCATGTATAATACATAAGGGGGGATATGATCTCCATGTATAATACATAAGGGGGTATGATCTCCATGTATAATACATAAGGGGGGATATGATCTCCATGTATAATACATAAGGGGGGATATGATCTCCATGTATAATACATAAGGGGGGGATATGATCTCCATGTATAATACATAAGAGGGGATATGATCTCCATGTATAATACATAAGGGGGGATATGATCTCCATGTATAATACATAAGAGGGGATATGATCTCCATGTATAATACATAAGGGGGGGATATGATCTCCATGTATAATACATAAGGGGGGATATGATCTCCATGTATAATACATAAGTGGGGATATGATCTCCAGAATTGATTCTTGCAGACTTGTGGGAATTTGACAGATTCACTTTACATATACCATGCAAACAAATACTTTTTGATTCTCTCAGAAAAAATGAGAGGGGAGCGATTCAGTAGTTTGGTAGTAGCGGTAGTAGTAGTAGCAAAACACAGTTGGGCAGGGCTGACACCATTTCTTTTGATTTCAGTCAACAAACTCCTGAGTGTTGTCAGCCCACAGCAGGACTTAGACGCTGGCTCCATTTCTGGCAGGATCAACAGGTATCATTCTGTACTGTCAGGGTCTTTAAAGGGATAAAACACGAGGAAACTTGCACACGTTGCAGAGATGGACTTCATGCGTTTTTTTTCCCTGACATACACTTTAATTACAGCGGTAACTTCTGCCGAGTCCAACAATCCCTTACTAACAAAAACAAACTGTACCGGAAATGTTGGATATCTCTCCTTCTGGACACGGGACGCACTCATAGCAGCATTTATGTATGGAAGATCCAATTTTTTTTCTGCTGCCGGGCAAACAGGGATCTGAGCATCGAGATACCGGAACCTGAAATCAGACATTATTATTATTATTATAATTTTGTAAAAGTCCATCTTATCTCATGAGGCGATACAAACTAAATGTTACAAATAGGACTGAGGTTGGGGTTTGTCTCTACCATGGGTTCAAGGTGAATTCTGCAGGTTTGGGCTCCATTCTTTGAAGCCTCTACCTATGCTCTTTGTCTCTAGTAAATTTGCTCCCAGCCTTACAATTGAAAAAGATCCTTTTTATGAAAAAGCGTTGCCCCTCCTCTATTCTATTCTATTTGCTATGGTAACGGAACAATTAGCGTAAGCAATCACAGCTCTATTGATTCTATTGGACATAGAAATAGGGAACATAAAGTACGCTTGTTGGCTGAGGATGTGACCTTCATGCCATCTAAGCAGCTTGGCACCAGAGCAGGAGATGGTAGCAGAGCCAGTATGCAGGCAATGACCAGCGGCAGCCAGGGAACAAGGAACCGAGTCAGCAGGCAGAGCGAGTCCAGGAGGCAGGCCAAGGTCGGTATCAGCTGAGCAGCGCAGCACACAATCAGCGGGCAAAGACAAGTCCAGTAAACAGGCCGAGGTCAGAAGGAGGAGAGGAACAAAGTTAATACAGGAGCAACAGCAAAGTCTAGGAGATAGCCGGGCCATACACAGGTAAGCAGGATCAATGGATCAAGTCTCAGGAATACAGGCACAAGCTGAAGACCATTCAGCAACTGCTGACCACAATGAACTGGAATAGTACATCTAGGATTTAGTGATTGTCTGCTTGGTTGCAGTTGTGACCTGCAGGAGAAGCTTGAATTGTTGGAAGGTGAGGTCAGGGTTTTTTATATTGAGTAGAGTTATTGCTGGATTGACTATTGAGTATCAAAAAGCATGGATAGTGTATGAAAAATTTCAGTACAGAAAGAATGGACTATCGGGCATTATCACCAGATATGATGGTGGCTACCTGGTATGGTGTGGCCATTGAAAAAAGAACTGGCAGGCACTAGGTACCATCTAAAGCGGACTTTACAGTTGATTTCCATGGCGATCTTGATTTGAGATGAGGATTTAGTGGCAGACCAAATTGTGGGCAGGTCTTCTGGCTCCAACTGAAGTCCAAAATCTCTCTTCCATTTGGTGATATATAAAAGGTGTTGGACAAACAACACAGTAGTCAGGCATAAAGGGCAGAGATGAGGCCTCGGGCATGGGGGTCTCGCCTACAGGTATGTTCAAAGCTGGTTAAGTGGGGGGAAGGATGGGTCAGATTGTTAAGAGGGATGAAAAAGTATTAAATCTGGAGGTATCTAAAGATGTCAGTAGTGGGAAGATCAGAAGTTTCGCACAAGGCAGGAAAGGATTTAAAGGAAGTAGGGGTCATGAGGTTGTGGGCATGAATGAAAACAGGCCTCAAAAGAGGTCACGGACCAGGAAGAGGCAGGCAGAGGAACAGACCTGAAAAGAGGTGGGTGAGGTCCAGGCTGGCTAGATGGCAGCGTTGCATAGAAAGGATAGCAATGAATTGTGAGGTGATTGGAGGTTATATTTGAACTTCAATCTATCCCAGAGGGTCATAAAGTGCCGCATAACTTGGTTAGAGAGGTTTCTGTGATCAGAATGGTGGAGCCAGTGTAGGTTGGCAACCGAGAGTGGGTCCCAACCTACAGATTGCCAAACTACCCAGAGTAGAGTTTCAACAGTGGTAGGCATTTGGGCAGTAGGACTAGATGTGCTGCCTGATAGTACTTAGTGAAATAAAAAAGGCCAAGGCCATCCTTAAGTTTAGGAGTGAAAATAATAGTTTTAGGTACATGGGGTCTAGTCTTATTCCACACAAAGATCAGGATTCAACATTGCAGGATCCTGAGGAAATGTGTTGGAACGGGAATAGGAAGAACTTGAAAGAGGTATAAAATCTTTGGAAGAATGGTCATTTTGACAATGATAATACAATCTAGCCATGCTAGAGGAACCGTAGACCAGGAGTTCATGAGGGTTGTGAGGTGAGATAACATAGGAGGATAGTTCAAGGAGTACAGGTCATCTGAGTTAGCAGGAAGCTGTATGCCAAGATAAGGGATAGATTTTGTCAACCAAGTAAATGGCAAGACTTCCTGCATTTGTTGTAAGAGAGAAGGCGGTAGGGTTAGGTTAAGAGCATGAGGATTACGTTTCAGGCCAGAGATTGCTGCAAAATGGTCCAAGAGTTTAAGAAGGTTGGAAGTGGAGATTAAGGGTGAGGTCATAAAGAGAAGGACATCATTAGCAAATAAACACAGTTTGTGATGATGGCCTCCCAATTCCAGACCCTTGATATTAGGATTTTTCGTGAATTAGCTGAGTCAAGGCTCAACAGCCAAAGTGAAATAAGGAGAGGAGATAGTGGACAGCCCTGTCTGGTTCCTCTACAGATATTAAAGATGTCTGACTTACAACCTTCAAATTTTATTAATTATTTAGGGTGCATGTAGAGAGAAAAGGTCCAATTAAGGAAATGGGGACCAAAACACCAATGTTTAAGGACATAGGGCATGGAGGTAAGGCCATGAGACAATATCAAAAGTTTTTTTTTTTACGAAAGTTGTCTCCAGCTTAATGGAGTGGTATAAAATCCATCTGAACTTTATGGACTATGTGGCTAGCATCTTAGCTAGGAGCTTAACATCAAGATTGAGGAGAGAGAGAGGTCTGAAACTGGCACATGAGGTATCATCAGAATGTGGTTTAGGGATCATGGAAATTAGTGCAGTAAGCGTTTCTGGGCGGAAGGAGTGAGCATCTAAAGGGAAATTAAAAGCCTTCATCAGTAGAGAGCTAATAAGTCAGACATTTTTTATAATGGGTAACTGAGAAGCCATCTGGCCCAGGCATTTGTTAGATTTACAAATTTTAATGGCCTCTAGGAACCTTTAAATCTGTGATTGGTTTCTCCAGTTTCTCACGTTGGGAGAGAAAGAGGGTCGGAAGAGTAATCAAAGGTACCGTTGGAGGCATAGAGAGTGGCTAGTTGGCTATGAAATTCATGCAGAACCTTTGAGGGGTTGCTAGAATAGGAATTTTTAGAGATTTTCTGTATAATAGGTTTAGGCGGGCAGTTAGATTTAAGGAGGGTCAGTGCTAGGAAAGTATCTGGCTTGTTGGCTTGTGGCAAGATCTGTGTAGTGCCTTCTCTGTGGACTCAGTCAAGAAAATATCTAGTTCAAGTCTGGTTTTGTCTAAGGTCTGCCAGTTGAAAGAAGTGTGGTTAAAATGAAAAGCTTCATGGGATTGGGTTGTCAATGTGTAAGGGAGGATCACGGAGGAAAGTGTGATGGGTAGGTTCTGACAGATAATAAGATGTGGTCAATTCAGGAGAATGTTTCGTGTGAGTGAGAGTAATACTGTAGATATATTGGTATCTGGAAGGATTAAACTCATGCCAGGAATCTAGAAGTGAGTGCTGGTTGAGAAGTTGTCAGAATGACAATCTGTTGGAACTATCTGAGACAGGAACCGGGATTTTTTCCAGGAAAGGATAAGGGACCAGATTGGAATCTCAGCATACTAATAGGGTATCTTTCTCATGTGGTTCCACTAGTTGCAGGAGGTGGGAGAGGAAAGAGATCAGACTTTTATTTGGAGCATATTATGAGATTCACAGTAATTTTAGTGTCAAAGAGATGTCCTGGTGAAATAATAAATGATCCTTCAGGGTCTGCAATCTCTGTCGAGGGGGTAAGAGGGGTAATACAATGAAATGCTATTAGGACACCTCTACGCTTGGAGTCAGCAGAGGCAGTAAAAATGTAAGTAGGTAGGAGCTCCTGTAGAGTTTTGAGGTGTGACGTTTTGTGAAACGCATCTCCTGTACGCAGACAACGTAAGGTTTAGATGAAAGATTTGAAGGCCTTTACACATTTACTGGGAGAGTTTAGTCTCTGTGCATTGAGAGTAATCACATTTAATGTGGCCATGGAAAATAGTGAACAGTATGCTCAACTGGGATGGTGCATGGAACCATCGACCTCTCCCCGGGAGGAAAAAAGTGAGAAAAAAGGAGAAAGAGGAAGTGTCATGGGTCCCCCACACGCCACGCCCACAGCGACTAGCTAACCGAGGTGCGCACGTGCGTCCGTGACTTGCGGTAAGAGGGAATAAAGTGGACTTAACTTTGAATATATAAAACCTTTCATAAGATCAGCTGTGATATACTTACACAGCCCGCTCTACCATTTGGCCACCACCAGAGGGAGACTCCACTCCAATCCAGCTGGTCAACCACACACTGGCAGATACAAATCTTACATACAATCTGGTGCACTGATTAGAGTTGAGGACCAGTTTAGCAATTACACACCCTTCTAGAGTCCCTCCAGCTATCCTACAGCTGGGCCTCGTTAGGAGGAAGTAGGTGTGGCTGCTGCACAGACTGCTGGAGGTGCAGAGTTTGTGTCTCTGCAGGCAATTTAGGCCAAACTTGAAGCCTGGGCTTTTATTTTACTGTAAGGCCCAAGGCTGGATGGCCGAGCCCGGCCATGATCTGGGCGGGGGACCTCCCTCAGGGTGAGCCTAGTACCGGTCCCATGGAAGTGGAGGACCTGGGAAGTGCCCCTAAAGAGGGGGAAAGCTACGCTACATATCGTGGGCGAGTGACGGCTCATGTGGCCAGAATCAAGAAGGAAGAGGAGAGGCTGAATAAGATGCGGCTGGATCTGAAAAAGAAAAGATCCGGGTATGAGCGGGTGTGGAGCACCAAGAGGCAGCTGATGAGGCCCAAGATGGACGCCATGGAGCAGGCTGTCCGTCGGCAGGCCAACCTCGTGTCATCCCTGAAGCAAGCCAGCGGGATCCTGATGGAGAAATTCTCCAATGAGGAGCACTTCAGACAAGCCAGGAAACGATCGATGGCAGAGGTGAGACCTATGGAGGAAGTCTCGTCTGCGGACCTATCAGAGCCGGCCAGAGCACCAGTGACGTCGGATGGGCTTTCCCCAGCCAATGGTGGTGGAGGTGGTTCTGGAGGCCGGAGTGGAGCAGATGCCAGGAACTAACCCTGCCCATCAGCAGGCGCAACTGGAGTGGAGGTCACAGGAGACTCCCGGTGATGGTGCGGCGGGGCTACGCTTCATAACGGAGTTGGAGTCTCCGCTACATGGCCGGCAATTTGCCTTCACATCCGAGGAGTCAGGTGATGAGGGGTGTAGTCAGCAGAAGCCGGTGAAGCAGCGGGGGAGGGAGAAGGCTGTGTATGTGCGGCTGGAACGAATCTCCAGTGAGCTGCTGCCAAAGGGGCGGGGGGATGAAGTGGCAGGGAAGACAGCAGGAAACCTGCAGAGTGGGAGGGTGAGTAATTTTGCAGGGGAGCAGGTTGCTGTGCAGAGTATTGCTTCTGAGGGGGAGGTGTCAGCTGCTGACCAGAGTATTGCTCCAGTGGGGGAGGTGTCAGCTGCTGTGCAGAGTATTGCTCCAGTGGGGGAGGTGTCAGCTGCTGTGCAGAGTATTGCTCCAGTGGGGGAGGTGTCAGCTGCTGTGCAGAGTATTGCTCCCACAGGTAATGTGTCAGCTGCTGTGCAGAGTATTGCTCCCACGGGTAATGTATCAGCTGCTGTGCAGAGTATTGCTCCCACGGGTAATGTGTTATCTTATGTGCAGAGTATTGCTCCAGTGGGGGAGGTGTCAGTTGCTGTGCAGAACATTGCTCCAGTGACGGAGGTGTCAGCTGTTGTGCAGAGTATTGCTCCCATGGGTAATGTATCAGCTGCTGTGCAGAGTATTGCTCCAGTGGGGGAGGTATCTGCTGCTGTGCAGAGTATTGCTCCAGTGGGGGAGGTATCTGCTGCTGTGCAGAGTATTGCTCCCACGGGTAATGTGTCAAGTGCTGTGCAGAGTATTGCTCCCATGGGTAATGCTCCTTCTATGTCAAGTGTTGTGAAGGGGGTGTCTGCCTCCTCTCCCCCCCCTGTACTGGATTATTCTGCTGCCCTAAGAAGGGGGCAGGCTGCGGTGTATCCGCCTGTAGTAAGCATGGGGGGGCCTGCGGCACAAAGAAGGAACGTTGTGCAGATAAGATGGGAAGGGAAAGCCCCGCCCCCAATCAGAAGGGAAGTGGTGGATCGCATCATTGAGATGGGCTTTAGGGCTCATGACATATTTGCCTTCATAGCCCCATTGGGGTCCGGCGAATATGACATTTCTTTTCAGAGGCCGGAAGGTCTAGAAACATTCTGGATAAAGTTTGAGAACCAGTGTAAAGGGACCCCAAGGTGGGAGGGGCTAGTACCTAAAGTGGTGTCGCGTCAGTCGTTAACCAAGAATATAACCATCTTGGTGAGGAATGAAACCATCCCGGCAGCTGACATTACTATCTGGTTGGGGAAATATGGGGATGTTTTGTCCCCCATAAGGAAGATTACAGATGATGGGGGGATATGGACAGGTGGGGGGATATGGACAGGTGGGGGGACATGGACAGGTGGGTGGGCAGCAACAGTTAGACTACATACGGAGGATAATAAGATCAAGCATGTGCCCACTTCAGCATTCCTGGGAAGACAGGCTGACCATTTTTTACGCCGGCCAGCCTAAAGTCTGCCACCGGTGTGGAAACAAGGGGCATTTTGCAGCGACATGTGAAATCCTGAAATGTTCTCTGTGTCAGGGGGTGGGGCATACAGCCAGAGAGTGTCATTTAATAAGGTGTAATCTTTGCCAACAGCTGGGGCACTCATACAGTAAGTGCCCAGAGGCACTCCACAATTTGTCCGGGCTCATGGGGGAGCTGGACCGGATGGATGCTGAGGAGAGGGGTGAGGAGCCACCCCCCCTCCCCCCTTCCTCAGACAAATCTGACACCGAGGGTTCTTTGGTGCTGTCGATGCCTGTTGTGGCCCCTAATGTGTCTGTACTCTCTCCCTCTGGAGAGTCTCCCACTGTCTCTGTGTCCCCCCAAATATCTTTCCCAGTGTTGTCTACCCCTGCCCCCAGTGTTCCTATCCCCCCTGTTAGGAAAAACCGAGGCGTTGGAGCCAAGAAGGCATCTGGAGCGCCTTCGGTGATGCTTCCCCCCGTACTTCTCCCACGGCGCCGCCGAAAATCTGGTGGGGATGTGGTGGCATCTGAGGTGGTTGGCAAGGAGGCAGGATTGGTATCTGTCCCTAAGGAAGGTGGGTTAAGTAAAGTGACCAAGGGAGAGGGGTGGTCTGTGGTTGGGAAGGGATGGAGCAGGGTAGGGTTGTCCCCTGCATCGTCTGTTTCCTCTTTGGAAGTAGAGATTGTATCTGGCAACAAGTTTGAGGTCCTCTCCGGGGAGGAAGGGGATTCTGGAGGTACCCTCTCCCCTATGGATGATGGGGTTGGAAAGGGAACCCAAAAGAAAGTCAGGTCCTCTGCAAAGCAGAGGAAGACAAAGGCTAAGAAACGACCATCTCAATTACCTTGATGGCAGTTCCCGCTCCGATAAATGTGGCAACCATTAATGTTGCCAGCATAAAGTCTGTAGGTGCTAGAAGTGCGGCCTTATTTTTGCTCAGCAGTATTTGTGCTGATGTTTTGTTTTTGCAAGAGACCAGGCTCAGCAGTCTGGCTGATGTCCATCTGGCGAAGAGGGAGTGGAGGTGTGGTCCTTCCTTCTGGTCTCTTGCGGCTGAACCTTACAGCGGAGTTGCAGTACTTTTTTCCGGCATGGTAATGTGTCGGCGGGTCATTGAGGTGGAGATTGGAAGATGTATGGTCTTGGACATCCTTGTGAAGGGGCAAGAGCTAAGGCTCATTAACATCTACGGTCCCCAGTCTACGTGGGGTAGGAAATGCCTCTTTACAAGGCTTAAGCCTTTCCTTTTTACATCCCGGCAAGTTGTCTTTGGAGGAGACTTTAATACTGTCACTAGGCTTAAGGACAGGAAGGGCTCCAATGACAGGCTGGAGTATGACAGCGTTTTTTTAAATGCAATAGTTAGGGAAGCAGGTCTGGAGGATGCCTTAATTAAGCGCAGCCCGGAAAGCACGGGATTCACTTTTAGGCGAGGTAGAAGTGAGAGTAGAATAGATAGTTTTTTTTTAAAGGGGGACTCCGCCTTCTCGGCACCTGTGTGTCAGGTGGTGGAGTTTTCCGACCACCTTTTGCTGACTGTGTCTTTGAATGTTTCAGATACGCCACCAAAGGGGAGGAATTTCTGGAGATTGAATTCAACTCTGCTGGACGATGAGGAGGTGAGACAATCCTTTGAGGATTTTTTTCAAGCTCAGGAGACCATCCTGGATTTCTGCAGCAGTAAGTCGGAGTGGTGGGAGCTTACCAAAGTGTGGATTGGCAGGTTTTTCAAGGCCCTAGGTAAAAAAAAACAATTTGATAAGTATGTTGCCTACCAACAGCTGCGGAGGAGGCTTGATCGCCTTGTCTCTGAGGGTGGAGATTCGGGGGCAATCTCAGAGATTAAGCTTCTCCTGAAGAAGTATCTGTATGACCGGCATGCCTCTTTGGTTCTGGAGAGGGATTATGGGAAATACCATTCGCCTGACCCTTACCAGAACTGCAAGCAAGGTATAGCGATTAAAACGGTCACCGGTCTGAGAGATAGTATGGGATCTCTAACAAAATCCAGGGCAGGGATCTTGGAGGTCTCAAGGGCATTCTTTGAAGATCTCTTGGGGGAGAAGCACCTCAACCAGGCAAGGATGTCAAGCTTTTTGGAGTCTACGCCAGGTCTGGAAAACAACATTCCACCCACAAGTTTGACAGGTGAGATCACAGTTGAAGAGGTAGTCAAAGCCATAGATAGTCTGGCCATCAAGAAGACGCCTGGGCCAGACGGCTTGACAGCAGAATTCTTTCAGATTTTTAAGTCCAGATTGGCACCTCGCCTTGCGGAGGTCTTTAATAGCTGTCTGGATGAGGGTTCACTCCCTCCCTCCATGAGGAAATCGGCTGTGATATTGCTGTCAAAGGGTAAGGACCCCTCGATAATTGAGAATTGGCGCCCCATCATCCTTCTCAATGTCGATAGGAAGATTCTGGCCAAGATCCTTTTCTGGCACTTGACGTCAGTGGCAGACGGGTTACTTTTGCAGCGTCAGCACTGCTCGGTTCAGGGCAGAAGTACGTTCACAGCGGTGTTACCTGTCCGGGAGGTTCTGGAGCGATGCAGGGCTGATGGCAGTGGGAAGTATTTGCTGGCACTGGATCAGGCCAAGGCCTTTGATCGAGTAGATCATAAGTACCTCTGGCATCTCCTTGACCGGTATGGCCTGGAAGGGAGGTTTATTGGCTGGTTGAAAACATTGTACAGAGGGGCGGAGAGCTTCAATGCTTGGGCGACCCTTGGAGGTTGGCTCTAGGGTGCGCCAGGGGTGTCCGCTGAGTCCCTTGCTCTATGACTTTGCCATTGACCCCTTCATCAGGAGGCTAGATGGTGGGGCTTTGGGTGGGGTGCCAGTGGGTGCTACTGGTGAGCCGCCTTTGAGAGTCGTGGCCTATGCCGATGATGTGTCTGTTTTCATCTCTGGGACTGAAGAGGCGCAGGAGGTGGTCTCAGAGATGGAAAAGTATGCGGAGGCATCAGGCTTCAAGATCAATCATGAGAAAAGTTTTCTGGATGGGTAGGGAAGGTGAGAACTTCTCGCTTCCGGATACCTTCCCGGAGCCCCAGCGAAAGATCAAAGTGTTAGGCATCACATTTGGCCCTGATGATTATGGTAAATCGAATTGGGAATCCAGGTTGTCTGATGCTGAGGTTAAAGTGAGATGCTGGAAGGGGTGGCGACTCTCCTTAAGGGAAAGGGTCGATCTGATCAGGACTTACCTGATTCCAGTCTTTTTGTACGTCAGTTACGTTTGTCTCTTGTCAGAGTCTCTCTATACTAGGGTCTACAGCTGTTTCTTCCAGCTATTATGGGGAAGCAGACTGAACCTAGTGAAGCGGAATGTGACCTACCGGTTCAGGAGGGAGGGTGGCCTAGGGATGGTAAACCCGATCGTTTTCTTCTCTGTTATGTTTGTAAAACATAATTTTGGTAATATGCTGAAAGAGAAGCCGCCTGCATGGGTAGGTTTGTTTTGGGCTTGGTTTAAACCCTTTCTGAGCTGTTGGGAGAGTGGCGGGCCAGTGAGAAGCCTGAGAGTCAAGCACGGTAAGCTCCCGGCTTATGTTGCCCTGAGCTTGAAAATACTTAGGCGGTGGTGAGTGATGGCGGAGAAGGTCAGATCTGGTCGTGGCCACTGCTTTTCATGCACCGCTGGCCTTGAAGGATTGCCCAGGCCATAGTCTGTGGGAGGGCTTAAGATTGATAAATACGGAAAGGATTCCCTTACAATTTAGGGACCAGGCCTGGCTCGCGTTCCATGGCAGGCTATATGTGAGGGGAAATTGAAGTGCCGTTCTCTGGACAACCGTGGTTGTCCGAGGACGGAGTGTGGGGGTGAAGTGGAGACTATGGACCACTTCTTGCTTCAGTGCCCTTTCAATATAGAGGTGTACAAAGAGGTGGGGAGGGCTCTAGACATCCCCTTCCTGCACTGCATGTCTTATGCAGAGTGGGTATATGGGACATTTGAAAGACACGTGGATTTTAATTTTGACACTCTTTTTCTAGTTTGTCTAGTGGTTCGATATTTCACTTGGAATGCACGGTGTCAGGTTTCCATTCGGCAGAAAATCCTTCCTGTCTCGGTGGTTGTATATGACATTCTTGGTGAGGTTGGGAAAATTCGGGGTCTTGAGAAAGATAGACTGTGGCGAAGGGCCTGGATAGAGTCGTGGAGGAATATCAGGTCTGTAGCCGTGGTCTGTTGATCTCTGGGTGAGGATGCTGTTCTTTTTTTTTTCTCTGAGTGTTCCACTCCCTTAGATTTTGGATGAAGAATTTTTGAAGAGAGGCTACGTACATTTGAAGACCTGCGTTTCTCAGCCTTTGTTCTGCATTTTTTGTTTTGTGTGTTAAATACATTTATGATATTTCCAAAAGGGCCTAAGTATGTGTATAGGTGGATGAGGCATAAAGGCCTCTTTTTTGTCTGACAGGCCGAAAGGCCCTTTGTCAAAGCCTGATAGACTGAATAAGCTGCTGTTAAGATTTTTCCTCCCCGAATCTCAGACAGGCCAAATACCTCGTCATGAGTAATATGGGCCATAATGGCACCGCCCCTACCTTATGGGCCAAAAGGACCTTTGGGATTTTTTTTTTTTCTTGTGAAAACTTATCCACATAGCGGAAGACTCCCATACAGGCCAGTGCTGTGATATAGTCCATAAAGGCCCTGACATTTTTATATTATGCTTTCCTATTTTTTGCCATAAAGGCGTATATCGATTTATGTTATATTTTTTGATTATGCTTTGTGAATTATTACTGTATTTAGTTGATCTTTGTTTAGACCATTCGTATGGTATTTTGTATTTATTTATTTGTATATATCAACTTTATATTTTTGTAAGAAAATGTTTTTTTGTTGCTGGTGGCAAGACCTTTTAATAAAAAAATTTCCAGCTATCCTACAGCTTTAACCCCGGTGTTAATCACTCTTCCACTTTCCACACCCCCCCACACCAGACACACCACAAAAGGAAGCCTGCCACCACCCAACAGTTTATCCGCAGAACGGTCTGCTGGGACACCCCACACACACAGATCTCCGTCTGGCCGATCTGTTACCTTTTACAATCTGCATGCAATCTGCCCACACACAGTGCAATTGCATACAGATTGGCAATGAGCTTGACCGAGCATTTAAAGGCACTAAAATACGATACAATCTAATCCAATCTAATCTCTCCAATCTAATCTCTCCGGAGATACGAGCATGTGCTTAAATACCCAGAAGTCAAAAATTAATTTTAAGATTTAATTTCCCGAAGTGGGCAGTGCATAAAATATGTACAAAATATAAAAAGTTACAGAAATACAAGAAGACACACAAATGACTATTCACTATAAAATAAAAAGGGAATAAAAGACAGAATAAAACTTTACCAGGATTTACCCTGCGACTGGAGCAAGTCAGAAAAGACAGCAATCGATCAACCAGCTCCATACGAATCGCCATGTTCCAATGTCCGGGTACTCCATTTATGGGGATATAGACGTAGGAGGGACATTAGTCTTCGGCCAGTGGACCCTGGGGGTGTTCCTGCACCCACCCACAGGATGTTCTGGGTACTGACTTGCCCAAGTTCAATTGGGCCAAGACTGGCTTGAAACACCAAGTTGGGGATTGGATTTCCGACACCAGCGCATCAGTCTGATCGCGAAAGTACCAAATACTGTTCAACTGTCGCACTCCAGCGCCATCTAACCATTTCCTGCATTTTCCTGACCTTCTACGTAATCCACAAATATGGTTTTCATACATCGGTGTGGCGCACAGCATGCACTAGTGGAAGGAAGCATGCTCTCTGCCTGCTTCACTTGAACTCTTCTTGTGCTGACCTCACACCAAACCCCCTGTTGGATTACTTGCTACATAGACTCTCCCTTGGCTCTCGGTGTTGGACTTTAAGTGTGTTGGTCCTTCCATCTCGCCCTGGACTGGCGTATTCACCCTCCCTGTGAACTTCCCTATTCGGTGACTGTCATCTGTTTGCCTCAATAAAGCTTTGTGCATTTGCCATCTACTCTGTGTGTTCGGTCCTGCCTACGCTCCGTCACAGGGGATATGATCTCCATGTATAATACATAAGGGGGATATGATCTCCATGTATAAATACATAAGGGGGGATATGATCACCATGTATAATACATAAGGGGGATATGATTTCCATGTATAATACATAAGGGGGGATATGATCACCATGTATAATACATAAGGGGGGATATGATCTTCATGTATAATACATAAGGGGGATATGATCTCCATGTATAATACATAAGGGGGATATGATCTCCATGTATAATACATAAGGGGGGATATGATCTCCATGTATAATACATAAGGGGGGATATGATCTCCATGTATAATACATAAGGGGGATATGATCTCCATGTATAATACATAAGGGGGATATGATCTCCATGTATAATACATAAGGGGGGATATGATCTCCATGTATAATACATAAGGGGGGATATGATCTCCATGTATAATACATAAGGGGGGATATGATCTCCATGTATAATACATAAGGGGGGATATGATCTCCATGTATAATACATAAGGGGGGATATGATCTCCATGTATAATACATAAGGGGGGGATATGATCTCCATGTATAATACATAAGGGGGGATATGATCTCCATGTATAATACATAAGGGGGGATATGATCTCCATGTATTATACATAAGGGGGATATGATCTCCATGTATAATACATAAGGGGGGATATGATCTCCATGTATAATACATAAGGGGGGATATGATCTCCATGTATAATACATAAGGGGGGGGGGATATGATCTCCATGTATAATACATAAGGGGGGATATGATCTCCATGTATAATACATAAGGGGGGATATGATCTCCATGTATAATACATAAGGAGGATATGATCTCCATGTATAATACATAATGGGGGATATGATCTCCATGTATAATACATAAGGGGGGGATATGATCACCATGTATAATACATAAGGGGGGGATATGATCTCCATGTATAATACATAAGGGGGGATATGATCTCCATGTATAATACATAAGGGGGATATGATCTCCATGTATAATACATAAGGGGGGATATGATCTCCATGTATAATACATAAGGGGGGGTATGATCTCCATATATAATACATAAGGGGGGTATGATCTCCATGTATAATACATAAGGGGGATATGATCTCCATGTATAATACATAAGGGGGGATATGATCACCATGTATAATACATAAGGGGGATATGATCTCCATGTATAATGCATAAGGGGGATATGATCCCCATGTATAATACATAAGGGGGGATATGATCTCCATGTATAATACATAAGGGGGGATATGATCTCCATGTATAATACATAAGGGGGGGATATGATCTCCATGTATAATACATAAGGGGGATATGATCTCCATGTATTATACATAAGGGGGGATATGATCTCCATGTATAATACATAAGGGGGGATATGATCTCCATGTATAATACATAAGGGGGGATATGATCTCCATGTATAATACATAAGGGGGGGATATGATCTCCATGTATAATACATAAGGGGGGATATGATCTCCATGTATAATACATAAGGGGGGATATGATTTCCATGTATAATACATAAGGAGGATATGATCTCCATGTATAATAGATAATGGGGGATATGATCTCCATGTATAATACATAAGGGGGGGGGGATATGATCACCATGTATAATACATAAGGGGGGGATATGATCTCCATGTATAATACATAAGGGGGGATATGATCTCCATGTATAATACATAAGGGGGATATGATCTCCATGTATAATACATAAGGGGGTTATGATCTCCATGTATAATACATAAGGGGGGATATGATCTCCATGTATAATACATAAGGGGGGATATGATCACCATGTATAATACATAAGGGGGGGATATGATCTCCATGTATAATACATAAGGGGGATATGATCTCCATGTATAATACATAAGGGGGTTATGATCTCCATTAGAGATGAGCGAATCGAACCAGGCGAACCGGAATTCGAGTCGAATTTCAGGAAATATTCGATTCGCGGCGAAACCGAAATTTTGCCTACTTCGGGTGCGCGAATCGAACATTTCCCGATCAGCCGGCAAAAGTGTCCCTGCAGTGAGCTCCGCTATTTCTGACAGTTCTCTGACAGAAGGAACACATGTTTAGCGGTTGAAACATTGTATCTATTAGTTTCCATTTAGGATACAGATGTTTCAACCGCTGTACATGTGAAGAAGCTGTGAGAGAACTGTCAGAAATAGAGGAACTCTGCACATACACTTTTTGCCGGCTTGGAATTATTCTTCTTTTCATCCTAATTCTTCTTCTTCTTCTTCTTCATCCTCATCCTCTTCTTCTGAGGATGAGGATGAGGATGAAGAAGAAGAAGAAGAAGAAGTAGGATGAAAATAAGAATAATTCCAAGCCGGCAAAAAGTGTATGTGCAGAGTTCCTCTATTCTGCAGATACACTTAGAGGAGCTCTGCAGATACACTTAGAGGAGCTCTGCAGATACACTTAGAGGAGCTCTGCACATACACTTTTTGCCGGCTTGGAATTAATCTTATTTTCATCCTACTTCTTCTTCTTCTTCTTCATCCTCATCCTCAGAAGAAGAAGAAGAGGATGAGGATGAGGATGAAGAAGAAGAAGAAGAAGTAGGATGAAAATAGGAATAAATCCAAGCCGGCAAAAAGTGTATGTGCAGAGCTCCTCTAAGTGTATCTGCAGAGCTCCTCTAAGTGTATCTGCAGAATAGAGGAACTCTGCACATACACTTTTTGCCGGAAATCGCTGTATGGAGTGAATGTCCCAGAACTGTCAGAAATAGACTATTTATGACAGTTCTGGGACAATCACTCCATACAGCTGTTTCAACCGCTGTATGGAGGGAATGTCATGGAACTGTCAGAAATAGACTATTAATAACAGTTCTGGGACTGTCCTTCCATACAGCGGTTGAAACATTGTATGTATTTGTTTCCATAAATTTCTGACAGTTCCATGACATTCCCTCCATACAGCAGTTGAAACAGCTGTATGGAGTGAATGTCCCAGAACTGTCAGAAATAGACTATTTATGACAGTTCTGGGACATTCACTCCATACAGCGGTTGAAACATTGTATCTATTTTTTTCCATAAATGACATTCTGCAGATACACTTAGAGGAGCGCTGCAGATACACTTTTTGCCGGCTTGGAATTATTCTTATTTTCATCCTACTTCTTCTTTTTCTTCTTATGAGGATGAGGATGAAGAAGAAGAAGTAGGATGAAAATAAGATTAATTCCAAGCCGGCAAAAAGTGTATCTGCAGCGCTCCTCTAAGTGTATTTGCAGAATGTCATTTATGGAAAAAAAATAGATACAATGTTTCAACCGCTGTATGGAGTGAATGTCCCAGAACTGTCAGAAATAGACAGAAACTGTCACAGAACTGTTCTTCTTCTCATCCTTCTCCTTCTTCTCATCCTTCTTCTCATCCTTCTTCTCATCCTTCTCCTTCTTCTCATCCTTCTCCTTCTTCTCATCCTTCTCCTTCTTCTCATCCTTCTTCTCATCCTTCTCCTTCTTCTCATCCTTCTCCTTTTCCTTCTTCTCATCCTTCTCCTTCTCCTTCTTCTCATCCTTCTCCTTCTCCTTCTTCTCATCCTTCTCCTTCTCCATCTTCTCATCCTTCTCCTTTTCCTTCTTCTCATCCTTCTCCTTCTCCTTCTTCTCATCCTTCTCCTTCTTCTCATCCTTCTCCTTCTCCTTCTTCTCATCCTTCTCCTTCTTCTCATCCTTCTCCTTCTCCTCATCCTTCTCCTTCTACTCATCCTTCTCCTTCACCTTCTTCTCATCCTTCTCCTTCTCCTTCTTCTCATCCTTCTCCTTTTCCATCTCCATCTTCTCATCCTTCTCCTTCTTCTCATCCTTCTCCTTCTTCTCATCCTTCTCCTTCTCCTTCTTCTCATCCTTCTCCTTCTTCTCATCCTTCTCCTTCTCCTCATCCTTCTCCTTCTCCTTCTTCTCATCCTTCTCCTTCTCCTTCTTCTCATCCTTCTCCTTCTTCTCATCCTTCTCCTTCTCCTCATCCTTCTCCTTCTCCTTCTTCTCATCCTTCTCCTTCTCCTTCTTCTCATCCTTCTCCTTCTTCTCATCCTTCTCCTTCTTCTCATCCTTCTCCTTCTTCTCATCCGTCTCCTTCTCCTTCTTCTCATCCTTCTCCTTCTTCTCATCCTTCTCCTTCTTCTCATCCTTCTCCTTCTTCTCATCCTTCTTCTCATCCTTCTCCTTCTTCTCATCCTTCTCCTTCTCCTTCTTCTCATCCTTCTCCTTCTCCTTCTTCTCATCCTTCTCCTTCTCCTTCTTCTCATCCTTCTCCTTCTCCATCTTCTCATCCTTCTCTTTCTTCTCATCCTTCTCCTTCTTCTCATCCTTCTCCTTCTCCTTCTTCTCATCCTTCTTCTCCTCATCCTTCTCCTTCTTCTTCTTCTCATCCTTCTCCTTCTCCTTCTTCTCATCCTTCTCCTTCTTCTCATCCTTCTCCTTCTCCTTCTTCTCATCCTTCTCCTTCTTCTCATCCTTCTCCTTCTTCTCATCCTTCTCCTTCTCCTTCTCTTTCCTCATCTCCAAGGGCATTTAAATTAAAGGTACAGTGTTCTGCACTAATTTAAAGGCTCTCTGAAGCCTAGAAACCCTATTTATAAGTCATCTTCGTAGCGAAGAAATTCACATCGAATCGAATTTCACACTGGAATTCGCCGAATCAGCCGAATCGAATTTTTGAGAAATTCGCTCATCTCTAATCTCCATGTATAATACATAAGGGGGGATATGATCACCATGTATAATACATAAGGGGGGGATATGATCTCCATGTATAATACATAAGGGGGGATATGATCTCCATGTATAATACATAAGGGGGATATGATCTCCATGTATAATACATAAGGGGGGATATGATCTCCATGTATAATACATAAGGGGGGGATATGATCTCCATGTATAATACATAAGGGGGGGATATGATCTCCATGTATAATACATAAGGGGGTATATGATCTCCATGTATAATACATAAGGGGGGATATGATCTCCATGTATAATACATAAGGGGGGATATGATCTCCATATATAATACATAAGGGGGTATGATCTCCTTGTATAATACATAAGGGGGATATGATCTCCATGTATAATACATAAGGGGGGATATGATCTCCATGTATAATACATAAGGGGGATATGATCACCATGTATAATACATAAGGGGGGATATGATCTCCATGTATAATACATAAGGGGGGATATGATCTCCATGTATAATACATAAGGGGGATATGATCTCCATGTATAATACATCAGTGGGGATATGATCACCATGTATAATACATAAGGGGGGATATGATCTCCATGTATAATACATAAGGGGGGATATGATCTCCATGTATAATACATAAGGGGGGATATGATCTCCATATATAATACATAAGGGGGGTATGATCTCCATGTATAATACATAAAGGGGATATGATCCCCATGTATAATACATAAGGGGGGATATGATCTCCATGTATAATACAGAAGGGGGGATATGATCTCCATGTATAATACATAAGGGGGGGATATGATCTCCATGTATAATACATAAGGGGGATATGATCACCATGTATAATACATAAGGGGGGGATGTGATCTCCATGTATAATACATAAGGGGGATATGATCTCCATGTATAATACATAAGGGGGGATATGATCTCCATGTATAATACATAAGGGGGGGATATGATCACCATATATAATACATAAGGGGGGATATGATCACCATGTACAATACATAAAGGGGGATATGATCTCCATGTATAATACATAAGGGGGGATATGAGCTCCATGTATAATACATAAGGGGGGATATGATCTCCATGTATAATACATAAGGGGGGATATGATCACCATGCATAATACATAAGGGGGATATGATCTCCATGTATAATACATAAGGGGGGATATGAACTCCATGTATAATACATAAGGGGGGATATGATCTCCATGTATAATACATAAGGGGGATATAATCTCCATGTTTAATACATAAGGCGGGATATGATCACCATGTACAATACATAAAGGGGGTATGATCTCCATGTATAATACATAAGGGGAGATATAATCTCCATGTATAACACATAAGGGGGGGATATGATCTCCATGTATAATACATAAGAGGGATATGATCTCCATGTATAATACATAAGGGGGATATGATCTCCATGTATAATACATAAGGGGGGATATGATCTCCATGTATAATACATAAGGGGAGATATAATCTCCATGTATAACACATAAGGGGGGGATATGATCTCCATGTATAATACATAAGAGGGATATGATCATCATGTATAATACATAAGGGGATATGATCTCCATGTATAATACATAAGGGGGGATATGATCTCCATGTATAATACATAAGGGGAGATATAATCTCCATGTATAACACATAAGGGGGGGATATGATCTCCATGTATAATACATAAGGGGATATGATCATCCGGCAGAGACCGAAGGCTGCCTAGGACATCCCTTCTCCCAGAGCTGGGGAAGACTGCCTGCTAGCCACCAGAGATCTGTGAGTACATGCTCACTCCCTGCTTCACTTGAACTGTTCCTGTGCTGAACCCATACCACCCCCCTGTTGGATTACAATTGCTACAGAGACTCACACCACCCCCCTGTTGGATTACTTGCTACAGAGACTCTCCCTTGGCTCTCGGTGTTGGACTTTAAGTGTGTTGGTCCTTCTGTGTCGCCCTGTACTGGCGTATTCACCCTCCCTGCGAACTCCCCCTATTCAGTGACTGTCATCTGTTTGCCTCAATAAAGCTTTGTGCGTTTGCCATCTACTCTGTGTGTTCTGTCCTGCCTACGCTTCCGTCACAGTTACGATTACATATTGCTACTGATCACATCTTATCTACTCAAATCTGTATATTTATGTCACATGCACGTTACATCATGTCACAGGCAGGGGCGGACTGACAACTCATGGGGCCCCTAGGCAATAGGGGATCATGGGGCCCCTGTGTCCTTGCCCAAACTCAAAAAAGCCTATGAAAAAGGTACCAGGGGCATCTCATGCGGCCCCCTACTGACCCTGGGCCCTCGGGCAGTGCCCGAGTTTCTAAATGGTCAGCCTGCCCCTGGTCACAGGTACGTTACAGGGAGAAAGAGTAGCTGCCCAAAAAGAGGGAAAGAAGTGACAGTGTCACATTGTAGGAAGATAAGAACGGAGGAGAAGGGTAGTGCAAAAGAGACAAAAATAAAAATGAGAATATTAGTCTTCATAGGTCAACCAATGAGGAGAATACAAAGATTCACCTGGTGGTCAATTCTGGGCCTGGGAATAACCCACACAGGTATTTGAGAGACTAGAGTAAGGGAACAATGAAGGGGGTCTGCTGTGCTGGTGGAGAGGTTTATGGGAAGGCTGGGGGAGTATTTAAACTAGGATTGAGGGGGAGGGAGAATTAGATTATAATGGGGTAGAAAGATAAGACAGGGGTCAGACCCTATTGGTGGGAGGAATGGGGAAAGATGGGGGGAAGGCTTTGGCAAGTGATAAGAAGGTTCTTATGTTACAAACAACCAGTGGAATTGGTAGCATTTATATGAAAAAAAAATGCAAAATACGTGTACGCAAGGTGTCATTGCATTAAAGTGTTTGTTCCCCAATGCCAGAAGTCTGTCAAGCAAAATAGGTGAGTTGGAAGGTTTGGTGCATGAAGAGAACTATGATTGAATTGGTATTGCTGAATCTTGGCTTCATTCTTCACATGACTGGGCCATTCATATTCCTGGTTATGTTCTCTTTTGGAGAGTGACGAAGTAAATAGGAAAGGTAGTGGTGTCTGTCTCTATGTGAGAAGTGATCTCAGAGTGAGTGTGAAAGAGGACCTAGTTGATGGAGAGTGTGATGAGGCTGAAGTATTATGGGTGTTACTGCACATGGGGGTGCGTACTACAAAGATAACCATTGGAGTTTGTTATAGGCCTCCCAGTGTTAATAAGGAGGTGGAGACTCAGTTCCACCCTCAGATGGAAAGGGCTGCAAGGGCTGAGACAGTGATACTAATGGGAGATTTTAACTACCTGGAAATTGACTGGAGTAATGGTACTGCAGGAACAGTTAAAGGGCAAAAATTTATAAACCTTCTACAGGAGAATTTTATGTTACAGTTCATAAAGGCCCCAACTAGGAATGATGCAGACCTTATTACTAATGTTCATTTTAAAGAGCATCTGGGTAGCAGTGACCATAACATGATTTCATTTATTGTTAGCTGTAAACAACAAGCACATACGGGAAAAATAAAAACATTCAACTTTAAGAGAGCACATTTTCCAAGGCCGAGAGATGCTCTTCTAACTTAGACTGGGGGAGGGGGGAGAATTGGCATTGATAAACACAGCACAGAAATGGGAGTTCTTCAAAGAGACTGTATATGACCACACTGCAAAATATATTCCCATGGGCAAGAAGTATAAAAATCAAACCTATGTGGCTTACGACCAAAGTTACAAAAGCTATAGATAATAAGAAAAGAGCTTTTATTAAATATAAAAATGAAGGAACGTGATCATCGTTTACACATTGCAAAGAATATAAAAGAATATGCAAAAAGGAAATTAAAGCCACAAAAATTGAAAACGAACAATAGATTGCAAAAATCTTCCCCCAAAAATTCTCTAATATATGAATAGTAGAAAGGTCTGGTCCGAGCATGTAGGCCCTTTACAGAACCATCTAGAGGGGGTGACTGGGGACAAAGAGAAGGCCAATATATGAAATCCCTTCTTCAGCTCTGTGTATACAAAGGGGCATGGGGGGCTCCTGTCCATAATGGGTGTGGTACTGACACAGCTCCAGATGATCCACATTGGCTCACAAGTGATATGATCCAGAAATATTTAGACAGAATAAAGGTGAATAAAGCCCCTGGACCGGATGGCATACACCCACGGGGACTTAAGGAATTCAGCTCTGTCATCTCACAGCCATTGTTTCTCATTTTTAGGGACTCTTTAATGACTGGCATAGTACCGCTGGATTGGCGTAAGGCCAATGTGGGGCCAATATTTAAAAAGGGGTCAAAATCTTTTTCCAAGTAATTATAGACCTGTTAGTGTAACGTCTATAGTTGGGAAGATACTGGAGAGTTTAATAAAAGACCACATAGATTAGTTCTTGCTGGAAAAAAATATTTTAAGCAACAGACAGCATGGATTCATGAAAGACAGAAGTTGTTCAACAAATCTGATTGCTTTTTATGAGGGGGTGAGCAAAACCTTGGACAGAGGGGTGGCTGTGGACATGGTATACTTGGACAGAGGGGTGGCTGTGGACATGGTATACTTGGACAGAGGGGAGGCGGTGGACATGGTATACTTGGACAGAGTGGGGCTGTGGATGTGGCATACTTGGAGAGAGGGGTGGCTGTGGATGTGGTATACTTGGACAGAGGAGTGGCTGTGGACGTGGTATACTTGGACAGAAGGGTGGCGGTGGACTTGGTATACTTAGACAGAGAAGTGGCTGTGGATGTGGTAAACTTGGACAGAGGGGTGGCGGTGGATCTCGTATACTTGGACAGAGGGGTGGCAGTGGACGTGGTAAACTTGGACAGAGGGGTGGCGGTGGATCTCGTATACTTGGACAGAGGGGTGGCGGTGGATGTGGTATACTTGGACAGAGGGGTGGCAGTGGATGTGGTATACTTGGACAGAGGGTGGCGGTGGACGTGGTATACTTTGACAGAGGGTGGGCGGTGGACGTGGTATACTTGGATTTTGCAACAGCATTTCTCACAGTTCCCCACACACAGCTAATGTGTAAGGCAAAGTCTACAGGCTGGAAAAATCCATATGTAAATGGATAGAAAACTGGCTAAAAGATCGTATTCAGATATGGTTCAGTGTTATTAGTGGAGTACTCCAAGGTTCAGTGTTGAGACCCTTACTTTGTAATCTATATAATCTATATATCGGGGATTTCAGTCTTTGAAGATGACACCAAGCTGTGCCGGGGAATAACGTCCTTACAGGGTGTCTCCAACTTACAAGCCGACCTCAATGCTCTGTGTAATTGGGGGACTATGGGGCCAATGAGGGTTAATGTTGATAAATGTAATGTTCTGCACTTGGGAGCTAAGAATATGGATCACGGGACACTGGGGCCACACTCACCCTAGTCCAACCCCAACTGGTACCAGACTGGTCCAAGACTGGGCGGTCTGTGGCTGCACGGGTAGCGGGAGGCCATGTCTACCGGATTCCTACTACAAGGCTTCATCTGGATTGAGGGGCCAGGGCCAGGGACGTTGAAATTGGAGTAATGCAGAACTTGCCAGCTAAGGTTCTCCTTGGAAATGATCTGGGAGTCCTGGTCTCCACTTTTGGCACCGAGACCCCTGCTGAAGCTCATCCAGTCACCACTCGCCACCAAGCTAGAGCGCATGCTGCCGCTCCACCTGCCGAGGTTCCGGTAAGAGTCGAGTACCCACCCCCTGCTGAACTTGTCCCTGCCCTGACCTGGGATTCCACCGCTGATTTCGCTAAAGAAACAGCCAGGGACCGGACCTTAAACCCCTATAGACAGAGGGCTGGAAGTGATCCTGGGGGATTTGGAGATGTGAGGTATGAGTGGGACCAGGGCAAGTTGTACAGGGTCCACGGGGGAGCAGAGGTGGGAGCTGCCCAAATAACTCACCAGCAGATGGTAGTACCGAGGAAGTATTGGCGTGACCTCCTCCAGATTGTGCATGATATTCCCCTTGCTGGGCATTTGGGCAAGCGACAAACCCTGCATCGCTTAACCCAGAGTTTCTTATGGCCAGGAGTATCGGGGGATGTGTGGGACTACTGTAGGTCTTGTGAGGTCTGCCAGAAGGTAGGGAAGCAGGGAGACAGGCCCAGGGCCACTCTGAGGCCCCTACCCATAGTCAGGGAACCTTTCAGTTGTATCGCCGTGGACCTAGTGGGGCCCCTGAAATGGCCTAGTCCCACAGGCAAGAAGAATATCTTGACTAATGTCGACTACGCCACCCGGTACCCGGAGGCCGTAGCGCTGAGAGATGTGCAGGCAGAAACAGTTGCTCAAGCCCTGCTGCAGATCTTTACTCGGGTAGGATTTTCTTGGGGGATCCTGACCGACCAAGGCACGTAGTTCACGGCCGAGCTTACCCGACAACTTTGGAAGTTGTGTGAGATCAGACCGCTGTACAGCTCTCCCTACCACCCCCACACCAATGGGCTCTGTGAACGGTTTAACGGTACACTGAAACAGCTCCTCCGAATGTTCACCATGTCCCATAAGGGCTGGGAGCGGCATGTTCCCCACCTCCTGTTCGCTTACCAAGAGGTAACGCAGGAGTCCACAGGGTTCTCTCCCTTTGAGCTGCTGTACGGCTTGAGGGTTCAGGGACCCCTGGATCTCCTACGCAAACACTGGGAGGGAGCAGTGGCTGAGGAGGGGACCTCAGTGGTGGCCTATGTGCTGGAGCTCAGGGAGAGTCTACAACGGTTGATGACCTTAGTACGAGACAACCTTGAGGCCGCATAGAGCAGACAGAAACGGTGGTACAACCGGTCTGCCCGAGACCGAACGTTTCACTTAGGACAGAAAGTGTTGGCCTTGAAACCAGTCAGGCATGACAAATTACAGGCTACCTGGCAGGGCCCATACCAAGCAACTCTGTGATACCACGTACATTGTAGCTCGCTGATCGGATGGAAGGATCCAGTGAACCTTCCATGTGAATATGCTGAAACCGTTTATCGAGGAGGAGAGTGTAGCTGCTATATGCGCTCCGGCTACAGATGACTCAGAAACACTTCTTCTGCCAGGGCTCCCGGGGGATGGACAGTCCCAGCTGAGTGTAGCGGATGTAGATATTAGCACACGGCTGCCTCCCAAGGCCCAAGAACAGGTCCGTCAACTGCTCCAAGAGCACCAAGGGCTGTTCTCGTCTCTGCCCGGTTACACCACTACAACTGCCCACCGGGTAGACACGCAGGGTCAGGCCCCCCTGAAGCAGGCAGCCTACCGGGTGCCCGAGTCCATCAGAGAAGGGATGAGAAGAGAGATTAAGGAAATGTTAGATTTAGGTGTGATAGTACCCTCTGACAATCCCTGGGCCTCCCCAGTAGTTCTGGAACCCAAGAAGGACGGAACATCCTGTTCTGTGTGGATTACCGCAGGCTCAATGACCGGACTGTGACCGATGCATACCCCATGCCCCGGATAGATGAGCTGCTGGACTGGATGGCCAGAGGTAATTTTCTTACCACTATCAATCTCTGCAAGGGGTACTGGCAGATTCTGCTGGATGCGGACGTGGTACCAGAGTCGGCATTCATCACTCCTTTCAGCTTGTACCAGTCCAGGGTCATGCCGTTTGGGATGAAGAATGTCCCAGCTACCTTTCAGAGAATGGTAGATAAGCTGCTGGATGGACTGCTGGACTTCTCCTGCGCCTATCTAGACGATATAGCTATCTACAGTGATAGTTGGGAGGATCACCTCCGACACCTCAGGGAAGTGCTTGATCGCATTGGGCAAGCAGGGCTGACCATCCGACCTGACAAATGCCGTGTTGGGGTGTCTGAGGTCAAATATCTAGGACATCGGGTAGGATGTGGGAAGCAACGACCGGCACCGGCAAAGGTAGAAGTGGTAGCAAATTGGCCCACTCCCCAAACTAAGACCAAGTCCTTCCTAGGCACTGCAGGGTACTATCGTAAATTTATCCCCAACTACAGCGCCATTGCTAAACCCCTAACGGATCTGACCCGGAATAATCTGCCCCGACAAGTTGTGTGGTCCCCAGAGTGTGAAATGGCTTTCTAAAAGCTCAAACATGATCTGATCCATGCTCCCATTTTGGCTGCTCCAGACCCTTCCAAACGGTTTTGTGTTCACACAGATGCCTCCACCTTTGGATTGGGCGCTGTTCTGAGCAAATCGGGGATGATGGGAACGACCATCCAGTGGCCTACCTAAGTAGAAAGTTGTTACCCCGGGAGGTGGCCTACGCTGCTGTGGAGAAAGAGTGCCCTGCCTTGGTATGGGCCCTCAAGAAATTGCAGCCCTACCTGTACCGTACTCACTGATCACAACCCCCTGGTATGGCTAAATCGGGTCTCTGGGGATAATGGTCGTCTGCTGTGGTGGAGCTTGGCACTCCAACCCTATAACTTTACAATCCAGCACCGACCGGGGAAGCAAAATGCCAACGCGGATGGGATTTCTCGGCAAGCCGAGTTGGAGAAGTGACCCTCTGAATCGACCAGCCCCAAGCGGACCCGTTTGAAGGTCTCACCGGGTCTGACGGGTGTTACACAACAGGGGAGCCTTGTAACGAACTGTCCCTGTGTGATAACATTTTGCCCTTTTTGTTCTGGTTTTCTCCCCTTTGTAAAGCTGGACATGTTTCACAGACATTCTACACTGTTTGATTAGGGAAATGTGGCCTTGTAGTCTTTCGCTTCTATAGAGTTCACACTGTATTGCTTGGTTGTAGGGTTTGTTGTGGGTGGGAAAAACCCGGTGCCAGGCTGTCTGGTGGGGGTGGGGGTGAAGCTGTATATACTGAGCTGTGTTTAATAAACAGTCATTCATTTTCACCCTACACAAAGTTCCGACTCGTGGTTTGGGAGGGCAGGGAAGGGAGTGTTTTTAGCTCTAATACCTGCCTTGGGAGAGTGCTGGAAGACTTGCCAAAAAAGGGGACCATTGGGTGAGACGCACTGCTCTGCACGAGGAAGCCCAGTCGTAATGGTGATCTCCATGTAAAATATTTAAGGGGGATATGATCTCCATGTATAATACATAAGGGGGGATATGATCTCCATGTATAATACATAAGGGGGGGATATGATCTCCATGTATAATACATAAGGGGGGATATGATCTCCATGTATAATACATAAGGGGGATATGATCTCCATGTATAATACATAAGGGGGGATATGATCTCCATGTATAATACATAAGGGGGATATGATCTCTATATATAATACATAAGGGGAGATATGATCTCCATGTATAATACATAAGGGGGATATGATCTCCATGTATAATACATAAGGGGGGATATGATCACCATGTATAAAACATAAGGGGGGGATATGATCTCCATGTATAATACATAAGGGGAGATATGATCACCATGTATAATACATAAGGGGGATATGATCTCCATGTATAATACATAAGGGGGGATATGATCTCCATGTATAATACATAAAGGGGGGATATGATCACCATGTATAATACATAAGGGGGGGATATGATCACCATGTATAATACATAAGGGGGATATGATCACCATGTATAATACATAAGGGGGGATATGATATCCATGTATAATACATAAGGGGGATATGATCTCCATGTATAATACATAAGGGGGGATATGATCTCCATGTATAATACATAAGGGGGATATGATCTCCATGTATAATACATAAGGGGGGATATGATCTCCATGTATAATACATAAGGGGGGATATGATCTCCATGTATAATATATAAGGGAGGATATGATCTCCATGTATAATACATAAGGGGGATATGATCTCCATGTATAATACATAAGGGGGGATATGATCTCCATGTATAATACATAAGGGGGATATGATCTCCATGTATAATACATAAGGGGGGATATGATCTCCATGTATAATATATAAGGGGGATATGATCACCATGTATAATACATAAGGGGGGGATATTATCTCCATGTATAATACATAAGGGGGATATGATCTCCATGTATAATACATAAGGGGGGATATGATCTCCATGTATAATAAATAAGGGGGGGGATATGATCTCCATGTATAATACATAAGGGGGGATATGATCTCCATGTATAATACATAAGGGTGATATGATCTCCATGTATAATACATAAGGGGGGGGGTATGATCTCCATGTATAATACATAAGGGGGATATGATCTCCATGTATAATACATAAGGGGGATATGATCTCCATGTATAATACATAAGGGGGGATATGATCTCCATGTATAATACATAAGGGGGGATATGATCTCCATGTATAATACATAAGGGAGGATATGATCTCCATGCATAATACATAAGGGGGGATATGATCTCCATGTATAATACATAAGGGGGGATATGATCTCCATGTATAATACATAAGGGGGGATATGATCTCCATGTATAATACATAAGGGGGATATGATCTCCATGTACAATACATAAGGGGGGATATGATCTCCATGTACAATACATAAGGGGGGATATGATCTCCATGTATAATACATAAGGGGGGATATGATCTCCATGTATAATACATAAGGGGGGATATGATCACCATGTATAATACATAAGGGGGATATGATCACCATGTATAATACATAAGGGGGATATGATCTCCATGAGTAATACATAAGGGGGATATGATGAACATGTATAATACATAAAGGGGATATGATCACCATGTATAATACATAAGGGGGGATATGATCTCCATGTATAATACATAAGGGGGATATGATGAACATGTATAATACATAAAGGGGATATGATCACCATGTATAATACATAAGGGGGGATATGATGAACATGTATAATACATAAGGGGGGATATGATGAACATGTATAATACATAAAGGGGATATGATCTCCATGTATAATACATAAGGGGGGATATGATGAACATGTATAATACATAAGGGGGATATGATCTCCATGTATAATACATAAGGGGGGATATGATCTCCATGTATAATACATACGGGGGGATATGATCTCCATGTATAATACATAAGGGGGGGATATGATCTCCATGTATAATACATAAGGGGGGGATATGATCTCCATGTATAATACATAAGGGGGATATGATCACCATGTATAATACATAAGGGGGGATATGATCTCCATGTATAATACATAAGGGGGGATATGATCTCCATGTATAATACATAAGGGGGGATATGATCTCCATGTATAATACATAAGGGGGATATGATCACCATGTATAATACATAAGGGGGGATATGATCTCCATGTATAATACATAAGGGGGGATATGATCTCCATGTATAATACATAAGGGGGGATATGATCTCCATGTGTAATACATAAGGGGGGGTATGATCACCATGTATAATACATAAGGGGTGATATGATCTCCATATATAATACATAAGGGGGGATATGATCTCCATGTATAATACATAAGGGGGATATGATCTCCATGTATAATACATAAGGGGGGATATGATCTCCATGTATAATATATAAGAGGGATATGATCTCCATGTATAATACATAAGGGGGGATATGATCTCCATGTATAATACATAAGGGGTGATATGATCTCCATATATAATACATAAGGGGGGATATGATCTCCATGTATAATACATAAAGGGGGATATGATCTCCATGTATAATACATAAGGGGGGTTATGATCTCCATGTATAATACATAAGGGGGGATATGATCACCATGTATAATACATAAGGGGGGATATGATCTCCATGTGTAATACATAAGGGGGATATGATCTCCATGTATAATACATAAGGGAGGATATGATCTCCATGTATAATACATAAGGGGGATATGATCTCCATGTATAATACATAAGGGGGGATATGATCTCCATGTATAATACATAAGGGGGATATGATCTCCATGTATAATACATAAGGGGGGATATGATCTCCATGTATAATACATAAGGGGGATATGATCTCCATGTATAATACATAAGGGGGGGATATGATCGCCATATATAATACATAAGGGGGGATATGATCTCCATGTATAATACATAAGGGGGGATATGATCTCCATGTATAATACATAAGGGGGGATATGATCTCCATGTATAATACATAAGGGAGATATGATCTCCATGTATAATACATAAGGGGGGATATGATCTCCATGTATAATACATAAGGGGGGATATGATCTCCATGTATAATACATAAGGGGGATATGATCTCCATGTATAATACATAAGGGGGGATATGATCTCCATGTATAATACATAATGCGGGATATGATCTCCATGTATAATACATAAGGGGAGGTATGATCTCCATGTATAATACATAAGGGGGGGATATGATCTCCATATATAATACATAAGGGGGGGATATGATCTCCATGTATAATACATAAGGGGGGATATGATCTCCATGTATAATACATAAAGGAGGGATATGATCTCCATGTATAATACATAAGGGGGGATATGATCTCCATGTATAATACATAAGGGGGATATGATCTCCATGTATAATATATAAGGGGGGCAAATGATCTCCATGTATAATAAATAGGGGGGGGGGGTTGGATGTGTTCTCCATGTATAATACATAAGGGGGATATGATCACCATTCCTACCCAGTGCCATTAGTACAGTGTCATGCCTTTTTCTTTAGTACTGATCACTGTATTGATGTCACTGGAGGTGTCAGTGTCACCATTTCAGTTCAGCTAAGTTTCAGAATGCCTGTCGAAGTCCCGCTATAAGTCGCTGATCGCCATCATTACTAGTAAAAAAAAAAACCAGTATCTAGACCACCATTTGTAGTCAATATAACTTTCACGTAAATCAATTAATTTACACGTATTGGAATTTTGTTTAGCAAACACCCGGAGCAGATTACATTTTAAGATATTTTTACATATATTTGTAAATGCATTCCAAAAATGTAGATTTGTATTTTTAAAGACATACAGTATAATTGAAATTTATTTTTACATTTTTTTTTCATATCTTTTGTAATAAAAAAATTTCATCATGCAGTATATATATATATTTATTGAAATATATTGCATACGGCCAAAATTGTAGCATTTCAAATATATGTCTATATATTTGGGAAGAATATTTTTCCAATATATATCCAATATTTTTCTTCCATATGGGTGGAATTGGTAGCGGGAAGCCCAAGTAAGCCCCTGAGCCTACTGAATTGGGGTCTGAATTGGCTCCTGCTAAGGAAGCAAAGTGGAGATCCACCACTCAGCGCACTGCAAGGGATTTGGTGATCGATGTATTTTATTGGTGGATTGTTCGTTATTCATAGATATCAAGCTGTGGCCGACACAAATAATAAAGTATCATCGCAGTTAGAAGTCTCTCTGTGGTCAGTGTGGTTATTGGAGTCAATCTCAGGGTGAAGTGAACGATGTGCCAGTCATGACGGATGTCTCTGAATACAATGTGTTACCAACTGCCAACCTTGTCATAGATTTTACAACGTCAGGCGCCATTCATCCAGGAGACGCCTCTAGGAGCTCGGAAGGTTCTTATGGGATTTATTTCCATCAAAACATGGAGAACACAAAGAGGCGCCCAGTTATATTTCTTTTCTTTCTATTTCTTTCATACTTTTTATGGAATGCTAAGGACATGTTATAAAGACATCCTGAACTACTTAACCACTTCCAGTCCGGACACTTTCACCCCCCTTCCAGTCCGGACACTTTCCCCCCCTTCCAGTCCGGACACTTTCCCCCCCTTCCAGTCCAGACACTTTCCCCCCCCTTCCAGTCCGGACACTTTCCCCCCCTTCCAGTCCGGACACTTTCACCCCCCTTCCAGTCCGGACACTTTTACCCCCTTCCTGACCAGGGCAATTTTCAGCTTTCAGCGCTATCACACTTTGAATGACAATTGCGCGGTCATGCAACACTGTACCCAAATGAATTTTTTAGCATTTTCTTGAGACAGATAAAGCTTTATTTTGGTGGTATTTATTCACCGCTGGGATTTTTATTTTTTTTGCTATGTAAATGAAAAAGTCCAAACATTTTGAAAAAAAGTGCTTTTTTTATAAAATTTTGCAAATAAATAATATTTCATCATAAATCTTTGCCAATAATTATTTCGTTATCTTTTTAGTAAAAAAAAAAAATCCAAATTAGTTTATAACCAAAAATTATAATTTTTAAACATTTTTTTTTACATTTTTATTTTATTTTTTTATATTATTATTTATTATTATTTTTTTTTTTTTTTACATACTGTCACTCTAGCAGTACAGTGTCACCATGGTGACACTGTACTACTTGTGGGGGGTGATGAAGATTTTTTTTTTTTTTTACACATTGCTTTTACACCCATATAGGATGTAAAAGCAATCATTTTTCTTTCTGTCTGTCTGCATTCCTGCACTCATTGAGAAGTACTGAGTGAGCTGTGATTGGTCACAGGTTGTCACATGGTACAAGGCTGTTGTGAATAGGCTTGTACCATGTGACCTCTGTGATCATTCACAGATTTCACACGTAGTAAGCAATGCTGTCACAAGTGACATCTTGCTTACTACTTTGTATGTGATCACTGATTGGCCAATCAGTGATCACATGATCGGGACCTCGTACAGAGGTCCCGTCCGACGATCGGTGTTTCACTGTGTCCGGAGGACACAGCGGGCACCGGATTGCGGTGCTGCGCGCTCCCAGGGAGCGTGCACAAGCAGGGTGCGGGAAGGCCGTTTATAAACGGCCATCTGACCCTGCACTGCCACCATCTGGCCGTTTATATGCAACGGCCGGTCGGGAAGTGGTTAAGGTCTTTGTTGGATATATTATTGATTCTCTCCTGATTTCAGTATTGCTGTTTCCTTTAATAGGTAAATCCCACGTCATATATGTCCAGAGTTTTACACACACCCCCTCCCCCCCGATATGTTCAATGCCAACTTTACTCATAACACATACATACATACAATAGAAGGTTATCTTATAGGAAACTTTCCACATGCACAACATTCTCACAATTGACAACCTTCATGGACTCCAGGAATTCAATCCTTTTCATGAACTGTATATCTTAAAGATGTCCCTATAAATCCTAATCATGAACCTTCTCAGCAAATGATAGAAATGAAAAACTATTAAAAAACGACTTGCTTTGCCTCTTTTCCAGAAGTTGGGATCACTCATATCAGCAAATCTTCCCGGCTCGTAGTTTGGGGCTCGTGAAATGCTAATTAATTCATAAGAATACGAAGAATTGTGATCCTTAGCCGAGCTCCATAAAATGAGTTTGGTTGGAACTTCTCTTCTCTCATTGAAGTAGATCTCGCCTTCGTCTGGGTCGGTGTAATGAACATTTCTCACATATTTGTGCAGCTTTTCATGGAAGACAGAAATACTCACATTACTATATACAGGTAGAGGAGTTCCGGAATTATATTCTGCTTAACCAGTTGCTGACCGTAGATAGCCAAATGACGGCTACACTGCAGCCGGCCAGTTCTGGGAGGGCACCCAGCGATCTCTATGATTGCTGTGTCCTACGGACACAGCTGATCACGTGATGTGTTAAAAGGCCAATCACAGCGGCTTTTTACCACGTGATCAGCCGTGTCCAATGACACGCTGATCACAGGGAAATGCAATTGCCGGTTCTCGGCTGCACTTTCTTCATGCTGTCAGAACGTGGGGAAAGTACTGCCGAGAACCAGCAGTTGTCAGAGCGGGGATCGGCACCGATTATCAGGGCACTGATGATCAGTACCCTGATGATCGGTGCCCACAAGTGCCACCCACCAGTTCCACCCACCTGTGCCCAGCAGTGCCGCCCACCAGTGCCCAGCGGTACCACCCACCAGTGCTCAGCAGTGCCACCCACCTGTGTCACCCACCTGTGCCCATCAGTGCCATCCACCTGTGTCACTCAACTCTGCCCATCAGCGCCACCCACCTGTGCCCATCAGTGCCACCCACCTCTGCCCATCAGTGCCACCCACCTGTGCCCATCAGTGCCACCCACCAGTGCCTTTCAGTGCAGCCCAGCAGTGTTGACTGTCAGTGCCCAGCAGTTGCGCCAGTCAGTGCTCAGCAGTGCCGTCAGTCAGTGCCCAGAAGTGGCGCCAGTCAGTGCCGCCTATCAGTGCTGACTATCAGTGCCCATCATCAGTGCCGCCTATCAGTTCCACCTATCAGTGCCGCCTATCCGTGCCACCTCATTAGTGCTGCCTATCAGTGCCTATCAGTGCTGCCTATAAGTGTCCATCAGTGCTGCCTATCAGTGCCCATCAGTGCTGCCTATCAGTGCCCATCAATGCTGCCTATCAGTGCTGCCTATAAGTGCCCATCAGTGCTGCCTATCATTGACCATCATTGCTGCCTATAAGTGCCCATCATGCTGCCTATCAGTGCAGCCTCATCAACACACATCAGTAAAGGAGAAAAATTACCTGTTTGCAAAATTTTATAATAGAAACAAAGAAACCTTTTTTTCAATTTTTTTGCTCTTTTTTTGTTTATAGTGCAAAAAATAAAAACCCCCAGCGGCAAGTAAATACCACCAAAAGAAAGCTCTATTTGTGAGAAAAAAATGATAAAAATGTCATATGGGTACAGTGTTGCATGACCGCGCAATCGTCATTCAAAGTGCAACAGCGCTGAAAGCTGAAAGTTGGCCTGGTGAGGAAGGGGGTATAAGTGACCGGTAGGCAAGGGGTTAAAGAAAGACAAAAAGTGACAGTTAGATCCAAGTTACTAGGCGGTCTCTCTATAAAAGCCAGGTCTGGAGTGAAGGAAGGAGAAGCCTAGATGCAGGGCCGACATGACTGTGGTGAAAGTTTCATGAGGCTGAAGTATTATGGGTGGAACTGCACATGGGGGGGCGTACTACAAAGGTAATCATTGGAGTTTGTTATAGGCCTCCCAGTGTTAATGAGGAGGTGGAGACTCAGCTCCTTGCACAAATCGCAAGGGCTGCAAGGGCTGGGACAGTGAAAATAATGGGGGATGGTAACTACCCAGAAATTGACTGGAGTAATGGTACTGCAGGAACAGTTAAAGGGCAAAAATCTATAAACCTACTACAGGAGAATTTTATGGTACAGTTCATAGAAGCCCCAACTAGGAATGATGCTCTGCTGGACCTGGTCATCTCCAACCATACAGAGCTTATTACGAATGTCCATATAAAAGAACATCTGGGTAGCAGTGACCATAACATGATTTCATTTATTGTTAGTTGTAAACAGCGAGCACATACAGGAAAAATAAAAATGCTCAATTTCAAGAGAGCTAATCTTCCAAGGCTGACAGCTGCTCTCCAAGACTTAGACTGGGAGGGAATATTGGCATCGATGAACACTACACAGAAATGGGAGTTATTCAAAAAGCCTTTATGTGACCACACTGCAAAATATATTCCCATGGGCAACAAGTATAAAAGGCTAAAAATCAAACCTATGTGGCTTACGGACAAAGTTAAAAAGGCTATAGATAATAAGAAAAGAGCTTTTATTAAATATGAAAATGAAGGAACGCGATCATCGTTTACACATTACAAAGAATAGAACAGAATGTGCAAAAAGGAAATAAAGGGACAAAAATTGAAAAAGAACAACAGATTGCAAAAGATATCAGGAGCGACCCCAAAACATTCCTCCAATCTATGAATAGTAGAAAGGTCCGGTCCGGGCATGTAGGCCCTTTACAGAACCATCTAGAGGGGGTGACTGGGGACAAAGAGAAGGACAATGTATGAAATCCCTTCTTCAGCTCTGTGTATACAAAGGAGCATGGGGGGGCTCTTGTCCATAATGGGTGTGGTACTGACACCCCCCAGATGATCCACATTGGCTCACAACTGATATGATCCAGAAATATTTAGACAGAATAAAGGTGAATAAAGCCCCTGGACCGGATGGCAGACACCCACGGGGCCTTACAGAATTGAGCTCTGTCATTTCACAGCCATTGCTTCTCATTTTTGGGGACTCCTTAATGACTGGCATAGTACCACTGGATTGGCGTAAGGCCAATGTGGGGCCAATATTTAAAAAGGGGTCAAAATCTTTCCCAAGTAATTACAGACCTGTTAGTGTAACTTCTATAGTTGGGAAGATACTGGAGATTTTAATGGAGTTTAATAAAAGACCACAGGGGTGGTGGTGGACATGGTATACTTGGACAGAGGGGTGGCTGTTGATGTGGTATACTTGGACAGAGGGGTGGCTGTTGACGTGGTATACTTGGACAGAGGGGTGGCAGTGGATGTGGTATTCTTGGACAGAGGGGTGGCGATGGACGTGGTATACTTGGACAGAGGGGTGGTGGTGGACGTGGCATACTTGGACAGAGGGGAGGCTGTGCACGTGGTATACTTGGACAGAGGGGTGGCAGTGGACGTGGCATACTTGGACAGAGGGGAGGTTGTGCACGTGGTATACTTGGACAGAGGGGTGGTGTTGGACGTGGTATACTTGGACAGAGGGGTGGTGGTGGATATGGTATACTTGGACAGAAGGGTGGCTGAGGACGTGGTATACATGGACAGAGGGGTGGCTGTGGACGTGGTATACATGGACAGAGCGGTGGCAGTGGACATGGTATACTTGGACAGAGGGGTGGCAGTGGACGTGCTATACTTGGACAGAGCGGTGGCGGTGGATGTGGTATACTTGGACAGAGGGGTGGCGGTAGACTTGGTATACTTGGACAGAAGGTTGGCGGTGGATGTGGTATACTTGGACAGAGGGGTGGCTGTGGACGTGGTATACATGGACAGAGCGGTGACAGTGGACATGGTATACTTGGACAGAGGGGTGGCAGTGGACGTGGTATACTTGGACAGAGCGGTGGCGGTGGACGTGGTATACTTGGACAGAGCGGTGGCGGTGGATGTGGTATACTTGGACAGAGGGGGGTGGCGGTAGACTTGGTATACTTGGACAGAGGGGTGGCGGTGGACGTGGTATACTTGGATTTTGCAAAAGCGATGACACAGTTCCCCACACACGGCTAATGTGTAAGGTAAAGTCTACGGGCTGGAGAAAATCTGAATGTAAATGGATAGAAAACTGGCTAAAAGATCGTATTCAGAGAGTAGTGGGTAATGATTCATACTCTGAATGGTCTAGAGGTGTCAGTGGTGTACCCCAAGGTTCAGTGTGATTAGTGGTGTACCCCAAGGTTCAGTGTTATTAGTGGTGTACCCCAAGGTTCAGTGTGATTAGTGGTGTACCCCAAGGTTCAGTGTAATTAGTGGTGTACCCCAAGGTTCAGTGTGATTAGTGGTGTACTCCAAGGTTCAGTGTGATTAGTGGTGTACCCCAAGGTTCAGTGTGATTAGTGGTGTACCCCAAGGTTCAGTGTGATTAGTGGTGTACCCCAAGGTTCAGTGTTATTTGTGGGGTACCCCAAGGTTCAGTGTGATTAGTGGGGTACCCCAAGGTTCAGTGTTATTTGTGGTGTACCCCAAGGTTCAGTGTGATTAGTGGTGTACCCCAAGGTTCAGTGTTGGGACCATTTTTTAATATATTTATAAACAATATAGGGTCTGAGAATAAAAATCCCATTTCAGTCTATGATGGGAGTCCCTTTGAGTGGGGGGCCCATGGAACACAGCTCATTTTGGATAGGTCGGGGGACCCCTGTCTCAGCTCCCCATATCCCTCTTATGTGTAAGGCACCCTGTGCCTGTTAGGGGTACAGGGTGATCTGTCCTAATATTGGGGTGGGGGTTGTTGATTGTTTAATGCCATGTGGTTGCATCCCAATGTTCTATATTGTGTCATGCTTGGGAGCAAACTATTATGAGATGTATGTGTTTATGGGTATTGGCTTGGTGGGGGGTGTCTCCAGCAGACCTCCCTCCTGATGGGACTGTCTGCTGGTGTGTCTCTTGTTACTAAATGTAGATAGCCCCGCCCTGTGTCATTATGCAGGGAGGGGGATTGCCCCGCCCTGTGACATTATGCAGGGAGGAGGGGCTGTCCGGCCCTGTGTCATTATGCAGGGAGGGGGGATTGTGCCCTGGAGTGTATATATCTTGTATCTGTGTTAAAATAAACTAGTCTCCTTCCTGGTTTATTTCAAGACTGGTGTCGTCTAGTCTTGTATGGTCAGTGGTGGTGTCTGTTGTCGGTGTTCGGTCGGGGAAGCGGGAGTACCCAAGCGCAGACTGGGTCGGTTCCGGTACAGTGCTGCATAGTACTAAGTCCATTGTTGGATCACATCAGCTGACATGTCTCAGGTGAAGGTTTCCGTGGCAGAAGCCCCCTATCCATGTCACTTTTATAAAGGGAAGTGTAACTGTTAAGATGAAGCTTCTTTCATTGATGAATATGGACGCACAGGTACAGATCAGGACACACATGACTGCATGCATGGAAGCTACCAAGGTGCGTATTATAGATCGGACGTATGCTGGACGGTGTAGGGTCTCTATCATTGATAATGACGTATCTTAAATGGGACTCTGAGGGCTGTTTGTTGTAATATTTTCACATATTCGGCTGGATCTTGTCATCTGTTGCGAGTGTCTTTATCCGAATACATTCATCTCTCTCTGGGAAAGAACCGTTGAACTGGCTGCTTCAGGAACAATAATTATAATGATCCTCATCCTCCACAATATGAGATATGACAACATTACTGAGAGCCCAAAGTGAGGAAGCCTCTCTACTTGTTAGTATTTGGGGAAGAAACGTCTCTGGACTGGGCCATCGTTCTGAATCTCCGGACATCTAGAACTGACTGAGATTGCGCTGTGTTGTGATCTAGGAGTGGAAGCTGGTATTTCATGCACATACTGTTCTGTTGTGGTACTGAGCTGACATTGGACCTCAGTACATCCAAGGTATCAGTTCACTCTAAGCACGGAGGCTAAAGGGTTAGCTCGTTCACCTGGCAGTACTCAGGTCGCTGGTTTGAATCCCAACCACGGCACCTGGAGTTTTCATGTTCTCCCTGTGCCTGTGTGGGTTTCCTCCGGGTACTCCGGTTTCCTCCCACACTCCAAAGACATGCTGATCGGTTAATTGGATCCTATCTAAATTGGTCCTAGTATGTGTACCTTTGAATGTAGGTTAGGGACTTTAGATTGTATGCCCCTTGAGGGTTAGGAACTGATGTGAATGTACAATATTTATTTATTTTTTTCCAAAAAAGTTTTATTGAAGTATGAAAGGCAAAACAAGTCATAGACAGATATGGATCGCAGTCCGTGCACCTCCTCTTACATGTTCTCCCGTAACGCAGACGGGATCAGGACATTAGATTAGATTGTAGATCATCATGAAACGAGGTCCCACAGTAATGCAGGCCATAGATGGGTCGAAAATCGGCCGATTTTTCGGCCGAAAATAAAATCGGCCGATTTTCGGATTGTTAGTGGGCTATTTGGTCGGCCGTTTTTCGGGATTTTGTCCGTTTTTTGTTTTCGGTAAAGTTGGAAAAAAATCGGCCGATTTTGCCGATCGGCCGATTTTCGCAGCAATTAGTGGGCAAATCGGCCGATTTTGTACCGATAAAAAATCTGCGCATGAGCAGTGACCTGCAAGAGGAAGACAAAAAGAAGAAAAAGAAGAAGAGGAAGAGGATGAAGATGAAGAAGAAGAAGAGGATGAAGAAGAAGAAGAAGAGGATGAGGATGAAGAAGAAGAAGAAGATGAGGATGAGGAAGAAGAAGAAGAAGAGGATGAGGAAGAAGAAGAAGAAGAGAATGAGGATGAAGAAGAGGATGAGGAAGAAGAAGAAGAGGATGAGGATGAAGAAGAAGAAGAAGAGGATGAGGATGATGAAGAAGAAGAGGATGAAGAAGAAGAAGAAGAGGATGAGGATGAAGAAGAAGAGGATGCGGATGAAGAAGAAGAAGAAGAGGATGAGGATGAAGATGATGAAGAAGAAGAGGATGAGGATGAAGAAGAAGAGGATGAGGATGATGAAGAAGAAGAGGATGCGGATGAAGAAGAAGAGAATGAGGATGAAGAAGAAGAAGAAGAAGAAGAGGATGAGGAAGAAGAAGAAGAAGAAGATGAGGATGAGGATGATGAAGAAGAAGAGGATGAGGATGAAGAAGAAGAAGAAGAGGGTGAGGATGATGAAGAAGAAGAGGATGCGGATGAAGAAGAAGAGGATGAGGATGATGAAGAAGAAGAAGAAGAAGAGGATGAGGATGAAGATGAAAAAGAGGATGAGGATGATGAAGAAGAAGAGGATGAGGATGAAGATGAGGATGAAGAAGAAGAAGAGGATGAAGAAGAAGAAGAGGATGAGGATGAGGATGAAGAAGAAGAAGCAGAAGAAGTAGGATGAAAATAAGAGGAATTCCAGTCCAGCAAAAAGTGTATCTGCAGAGAGCTCCGCTATTTCTGACAGTTCTCTGACAGTTCCTTCACATTTACAGCGGTTGAAACATTGTATCTATTTGTTTCTGTATAAAAACATCTGTATCCTAAATGGAAACAAATAGATACAATGTTTCAACCGCTGTACATGTGAAGGAACTGTCAGAGAACTGTCAGAAATAGCGGAGCTCTCTGCAGGGACACTTTTTGCCGGCTGTAGAAGGGATGAAAATCGGCCGATTTTTTTTTACCATTGATGGTAACGTCGGCCGCTTGAACAACTGAATTTTCGTTTTTTAAAAGAAAAATCTGCCGTTTTTCTCCCCGTCTATGGCCTGCATAAGGCAGATGCAAAAGATATAACCATAGCAGTACTGAAAACGATATGTCATTTAGATAAATACGGTATACACAAGTCTCTATGTAGGGAGAGCTCAAATAACAGGACTATGAAGTGCAAGACAAAAGTATCATCTCAAGGCATATATGTCCTATGTTTCCATATCCGAAAAGTGTGGGTTAGTTTTGTGGATTATTGTTACACCTGTACATCTGTGAGTGTTCCGTACCGTATGAAAAATATAGCTAGTTAGAGTATGAGAAAAGGGGGTGCAAAAGAGAGAAATAAAAGAAAAGAAAGAGATGAGCGTGGGAATGGAGGAAGAATATGAAAGGTAATATCATAATGAGGTGGGCGGAACATAGAGGACAAATAGATAGGGAATATGGGGGAAAAAAAAAAAAGAAAAAGAAAGAAAAGAAAAAAAAAAAGGGGGGGGGGAGGGGGAGGATGAGGTTTAGAATTAAATAGGCATAACCAAACCAATCACATCAATTGGCATTGGCCTGGCTGTAACAGATCCTATCTTTAATTAGGGATACAATTCAGTTAAAGTCCATTAATAGAGTCAATCCTGAGGTGAGAGTTCTAGAGGCTTTCCGTGTCTCCAGATCTTTCTCGCTCATTCCTTCATTAAGTATCAGTAGATTGGAAATGAGTCCAACAAGCCCAAGTCTTCCTGAATCGCTCGGGGTGTTCTTTTGCCACTGAGATCAACTCCTCCATTTCCGCGATCCTATTGATCCTAAGAATCCACTCTCGCACGGTGGGAGTATAGTCTGATCGCCAATGAACAGGAATACACTGCCTTGCCGCATTTATCACGTGTAATGCAAGCGACTTACGATAAGTCCTCACAGGAAGTGAGGAGTGATGGAGTAGACATTGTGCTGGGGTAAAGTCTAGGGTGTATGTAGTTACTTGTGTGATTATTAGAGATGAGCGAAGTATTCAAAAATTCGATTCGGCAGATTCGGCGAATTTCAGGAAGAAATTCGATTCGATGCAAATTTTTTTCGCTACGAAGATGACTTATAAAAAGGGTGTTTCTAGGCTTCAGAGAGCCTTTAAATTAGTGCAGAACACTGTACCTTTAATTTAAATGCCCTTGGAGATGAGGAAGGAGAAGGAGAAGGAGAAGGATGAGAAGAAGGAGAAGGAGAAGGATGAGAAGAAGGAGAAGGATGAGAAGAAGGAGAAGGAGAAGGATGAGAAGAAGGAGAAGGAGAAGGATGAGAAGAAGGAGAAGGATGAGAAGAAGGAGAAGGAGAAGGATGAGAAGAAGGAGAAGGATGAGAAGAAGGAGAAGGAGAAGGATGAGAAGGAGAAGGAGAAGGATGAGAATAAGGAGAAGGATGAGAAGAAGGAGAAGAAGAAGGATGAGAAGAAGGAGAAGGATGAGAAGAAGGATGAGAAGAAGGATGAGAAGAAGGAGAAGGATGAGAAGAAGGATGAGAAGAAGGAGAAGGATGAGAAGAAGAAGGATGAGAAGAAGGAGAAGGATGAGAAGAAGGAGAAGGAGAAGGATGAGAAGAAGGAGAAGGATGAGAAGAAGGAGAAGGATGAGAAGAAGGAGAAGGAGAAGGATGAGAAGAAGGAGAAGGATGAGAAGAAGGAGAAGGAGAAGGATGAGAAGAAGGAGAAGGATGAGAAGAAGGAGAAGGATGAGAAGAAGGATGAGAAGAAGGATGAGAAGAAGGAGAAGGATGAGAAGAAGGATGAGAAGAAGGAGAAGGATGAGAAGAAGAAGGATGAGAAGAAGGAGAAGGATGAGAAGAAGGAGAAGGATGAGAAGAAGGAGAAGGATGAGAAGAAGGATGAGAAGAAGGATGAGAAGAAGGAGAAGGATGAGAAGAAGAACGATGAGAAGAAGGAGAAGGATGAGAAGAAGGATGAGAAGAAGGAGAAGGATGAGAAGAAGAAGGATGAGAAGAAGGAGAAGGATGAGAAGAAGGAGAAGGAGAAGGATGAGAAGAAGGAGAAGGATGAGAAGAAGGAGAAGGATGAGAAGAAGGAGAAGGAGAAGGATGAGAAGAAGGAGAAGGATGAGAAGAAGGAGAAGGAGAAGGATGAGAAGAAGGAGAAGGATGAGAAGAAGGAGAAGGATGAGAAGAAGGATGAGAAGAAGGAGAAGGATGAGAAGAAGGATGAGAAGAAGGAGAAGGATGAGAAGAAGGATGAGAAGAAGGAGAAGGATGAGAAGAAGAACGATGAGAAGAAGGAGAAGGATGAGAAGAAGAAGAAGGATGAGAAGAAGGATGAGAAAAAGGAGAAGGATGAGAAGAAGAAGGATGAGAAGAAGGAGAAGGATGAGAAGAAGGAGAAGGATGAGAAGAAGAAGAAGGATGAGAAGAAGAAGAAGGATGAGAAGAAGGAGAATTCCAAGCCGGCAAAAAGTGTATCTGCAGAGCTCCGCTATTTCTTAGCGGAGCTCTGCAGATACACTTAGCGGAGCTCTGCAGATACACTTTTTGCCGGCTTGGAATTCTTCTTATTTTCATCCTACTTCTTCTTCTTCTTCATCCTCATCCTCTTCTTCTTCTTCTGAGGATGAGGATGAGGATGAAGAAGAAGAAGAAGAAGTAGGATGAAAATAAGAAGAATTCCAAGCCGGCAAAAATTGTATCTGCAGAGCTCCGCTACGTGTATCTGCAGAACTCCGCTATTTCTGACAGTTCTGTAACATTCCCTCCATACAGCGGTTTCAACCGCTGTATGGAGGGAATGTCACAGAACTGTCAGAAATAGCCTATTTCTGACAGTTCTGGGACATTCCTTCAATACAGCGGTTGAAACATTGTATCTATTTGTTTCCATAAATGAATCCATTTATGGAAACAAATAGATACAATGTTTCAACCGCTGTATTGAAGGAATGTCCCAGAACTGTCAGAAATAGGCTATTTCTGACAGTTCTGGGACATTCCCTCCATACAGCGGTTTCTGTCACAGAACTGTCAGAAATAGGCTATTTCTGACAGTTCTGGGACATTCCTTCAATACAGCGGTTGAAACATTGTATCTATTTGTTTCCATAAATGGATCCATTTATGGAAACAAATAGATACAATGTTTCAACCGCTGTATGGAAGGACAGTCCCAGAACTGTCATTAATAGTCTATTTCTGACAGTTCTATGACATTCCCTCCATACAGCGATTGAAACAGCTGTATGGAGTGAATGTCCCAGAACTGTCAGAAATAGACTATTTATGACAGTTCTGGGACATTCACTCCATACAGCGGTTGAAACATTGTATCTATTTATTTCCATAAATGACATTCTGCAGATACACTTAGAGGAGCTCTGCACATACACTTTTTGCCGGCTTGGAATTATTCTTATTTTCATCCTACTTCTTCTTCTTCTTCTTCATCCTCATCCTCTTCTTCTTCTTCTGAGGATGAGGATGAGGATGAAGAAGAAGAAGAAGAAGTAGGATGAAAATAAGATTAATTCCAAGCCGGCAAAAAGTGTATGTGCAGAGCTCCTCTAAGTGTATCTGCAGAGCTCCTCTAAGTGTATCTGCAGAATAGAGGAACTCTGCACATACACTTTTTGCCGGCTTGCAATTATTCTTCTTTTCATCCTACTTCTTCTTCTTCTTCTTCATCCTCATCCTCATCCTCAGAAGAAGAGGATGAGGATGAAGAAGAAGAAGAAGAAGAAGAAGTAGGATGAAAAGAAGAATAATTCCAAGCCGGCAAAAAGTGTATGTGCAGAGTTCCTCTATTTCTGACAGTTCTCTCACAGCTTCTTCACATGTACAGCGGTTGAAACATCTGTATCCTAAATGTAAACTAATAGATACAATGTTTCAACCGCTAAACATGTGTTCCTTCTGTCAGAGAACTGTCAGAAATAGCGGAGCTCTCTGCAGGGACACTTTTGCCGGCTGAGCGGGAAAATTTCGATTTGTAATATCCTCTCTAGATAAGAGCTTAGAATCTTTGAGGAATTGACGTACTGTTAGGTTATCTTCTCGGTTATACCCAGCGAGAAAGGTCGGAGACATCCCTGGAATAAAGTCCGGATTCATTTTGATCGGAGTAAGAGGGCTCGGAGAGGAAGAAAGTTCTTTTTTCTGGAACAATTGCGAGCTACAGCATAAAGTGGGACCTATAAGTGGGTGTTTCTGAAACTTAGAAGGGATGTTGGAGGTTTTCAGCCATGGGGAGGTGGAAAGTGGTATCTTTGAGAAATCAGCCTCCAAACCAACCCAGACCTTACGAATGTGGTTCGTGGTCCAGTCTACTAATCTGGCTAGGCGGCAAGACCTGTAGTAACGGTTAATATCCGGTAATCCAATACCTCCACTCTTCTTGGGCATAGTGAGTTGGGTGAAGCTAATTCTTGGGTGTTTATTATACCAAGGAAAGGAGGTACAGAGCGTTTTATAAGATTGAAAGAATGAGTTTGGTAATTGAATTGGTATCGTCTGTAGTAGATATAATATTCTGGGGAGCATGTTCATCTTAAGTATAGCTGCTCTACCAAACCAAGAGAACCAAGGTTTATTCCACGACTGAAGGTCTTTGGAGATGTTAGGTAAGAGGGGTAGAACATTTTTTGCATATAGTTCTGTAAGATGGGTTGGTAATTGGATTCCTAAATAAGTGATAGCCTCGCGTTGCCAGGTAAAGGGAAAATTTGATGTCGCTTGTCTAATCACATCCGGAGTTAATGATACATTAAGCGCTTGGGATTTAGAAAAGTTGATTTTAAAGTTAGCCAAATACTGAAATAACTTGAAATCTTGTAACAAATTAGGTATCGTGATATGTGGGTCTGTCAGGAAAAGTAGTACGTCATCAGCAAAGGCTGCCACTTTATGTATTTTGCCATTGATCAAAATCCCCTTGATGTTATCATTATCTTTTATGCAATTCAATAAAGGTTCCAGTGTAAGAATGAATAAGAGGGGTGACAGTGGGCATCCCTGTCTGGTCCCATTGCCGATCAAAAAAGAATCCGAAAGGCGTCCATTAACTCGCACTCGTGCTGTGGGGGCTTTATATAGAGACATAATAAATGTCAAAAAGCGCAAAGGCAGTCCCATGCCAATCAAAACTGCCTCTAGGTAATCCCATGCTAGTCTGTCAAACGCCTTTTCGGCATCTAAATAGAGAAAGAATCCAGACTGTTGATTTTGGGTTAACCAATGATGTATATTTATGGCCCTTATTGTGTTATCTCTGGCCTCTCTTCCCGGAACAAAGCCCACCTGGTCCGGTGATATGATGGATTCTATAACAGGTAGTAGACGGTTAGCCAGAATCTTGGCAAAGATCTTTAGATCAACATCCAATAGGGAGATCGGTCGGTAATTCGCTGGGGACGTGTGGTCTTTATTCTCTTTGGGTATAACCGTAATGTGAGCCTCAGAAAGATGGCGCATGGACTGCCCTGGCGTGTCTAATGAATTGAAGGCCTGTGGAAATGGAAGCGCTAAGACGTCAAGAAAAGACTTGAAATAAGAATTGATAAAACCTTCAGGTCCTGGACTTTTACCAGGTTTCAATTGCGTAATAGCCTGTTGTAGTTCCCGTGACGTCAGAGCTCCCTCTAAATCTTTTGCTTGTGATCTTGAGATCGATTTAGGAAGATATTGTGTGAGGAATGCCTGGTGTATCCAGGAATTGCAAAGTTATCATAATCGGGTGATGATCCGAAAGGATCTTTGGTTCGATCGAGGCAGACTTCAAGGTATATAAATCTTTTTGCGAGAGGAAGAAATAGTCGATTCTAGAATGGCGTTTGTGAGGAGCAGAGTAAAAGGTGTAATCTTTTTTCCGAGGGGTGAAGAGTACGCCATGTATCATGTAGGAGAAGGTCTTTCAATTCAATTTTAATTTGTTTAAGTGCTTGGAACGGTATGGATGAAAACCCCGAGGAGGTATCTTCCAATGGGTTCAGAGCTACATTAAAATTGCCTCCAAGAATCAAAATACCCAATTTGAAATGTAGCAAGTAACTTGGCGATTTTACGAAAAAAGCCTACTTGTGCTGTATTGGGACTATAAATGTTGACTAAGGTAAGTGGTTTATTAAAGAGGGTGCCTTTGAGAAAAAGGAACCTTCCCTCAGGATCCTCGAGCGACTCAGTAAGTTCAAACGGGAGCGTTTTAGAGAGTAAAATGGATACCCCCTTGGCTTTCACCTCCGCATTAACTGAATGATATGCCGTGGGATAGTGAACATTTGAGAATGTAGGGACTTGGTCTGCTCGAAAATGAGTTTCTTGGATAAAGAACACATCTGCATGAAGGCTTTTCATATAAGTGAGAAGTTGCGAACGTTTTTCAGGTACATTTAGGCCCCTCGCGTTAAGAGAGGCCACGGAGAGTGTGCGAATTGACCGTTTAGATGTGTGGTTGGTAGCCATTATGTAATCTACCAGAAAGGGTTGCTTAAGGGCTATAAGTGTACCAGATGAGTATCACGTAGGCAGGGAGAGAAAGGGGAAGGATAAAGAGAGAAAAAAAAAAAAGGAAAAGAGGGGGGGGAGGGGGGGTTCTAGAGGGGGGCAGGGGTGGTGATGGGGGGGGGGGGGAAGACTAGTATAAAGACTAGAAAAAAACTAGTATAAAGTTTCAGAAATGTTGGAATAGAAACAGAATTATAGAGGAAAAGGTTCAAGGAATTTGGCAAAGAAGAAAAGAAGTATCAGGTGTATTTCATATACAGCCATATGTATGTATTGATCTATGTTCCTTCAACTTCCTTTAAAGACTAGACTCCAGAGGCAGAATAGTCCAGCTACTCTATCTCATAGTACAGCTCCTGTGAAATGGTTGTTTGCAAGACGTTGTCTGGGAGTCTGAAATTACAGTTGGAGAGCTGTCAAACCCAGAGACGGCCATATTGGGAATTTACAGTATAATCTGAAAGAGGCCTAACTCTCCTGAATAAAAGGTGTAGAGGGGAAATAATCCAACATGAGGTGTCCTTGACACATATACGTAGGTGGGAAGTGGCCAACTTGTATCGAGAGATAGGTGGTGTGTAGCAGGGGAGGGATGCAGGCTAGAAGTATTACATGCAAAAGCATATTAAACAAAATGTTGTAGGTAATCACTTGGACCATATCAAGGCTCCTAAACATTGATGAGTAACAATAGGTGTGAAACTGAATGTGTGCCAAAGGATAAGACCTATCAGTTATGAATGTACAACATATTAATTTGGCCAAACACTGAAAATGCGTTATTCAATTGCGCGTAACATATTTTAACTTTGAATATATTATGTTATCACAAGTTAAACATAATGCAATCTGTAATCTGTCATTTCCTGAAAGGTACTTTAAACCGTGCTAAGTAAACAATCGAGTCACTTGAAAAGGGTCTTCATAGGCCATATCAATTTTGAATAAAGATATCTACTTTACATGAAACAGTGCATGGCAGTAGCAACAATATCACTTATGACTAATCTGGGATGTAGGCCACGGGCCAAACATCTCCATAAACCGTTTTCCAAAGACAATGTAAATATTAGTCCCAACCGGGGGATCTTGTATATTGCTTACGCTGCTTACGGAACAGAGATAGGATGTTGGGGGGAAAGCGTCCAAAATCCGTGGCCCAATATGAGACTGTTTCAAATCAGAGCAACTAAATGTTTAGGGCCAAACTGGACCCGACCACGGAGTGAACTATAAACGTGAATATCAAATAGGACGATCCCAAATTCCATGTCTGAGTTACCACCATATTCATATCTAGGTAGAGGGTATGTGACATGACAAAAACCGAATTGCATATTGAGGCATTCCAATTGCTATGTAGGAAGCAAATAATTTAAGAAGAGCGAAGGGATAGTGCGAGTAAAATATTAATATATTGTCTACATTGACCCAACTATAAGACAAGGATCAGTGATAGGTATGTATAATGGTACACGAAGATGGTACGGAGTCTCATGAATCCATATTACGGCATAATTTCCTAGGATACAGTAGAAGCGAAATACACCTCCCAGTACGATATTGATCTGTATAAGCCGCTATCCCTTGCCACATTAAAGATAGTAAATACTAGTGCAAAGGCTAGTCCCGAAGCAATTCAAAGCTTATAGAGAATTTGTCCTCAAGATCATGACAAAGAACTTTTCAAAACCATGTTATTAAGACACAAAAAGTAGGATCATAGAGATTTCCCATCCAACTGTACCATGTTCTCAGTACATTGGGATTCAGAGAAGCAGGCAACAGTCCAGAAAAGGGCTTAACCTGTGTCCCTGGATCCCAACCATATCTCCGCTCCTGTATCTGGCAGGGTTCGTAATGTGATATGTTAGGCCTTTACTGACCAAGCAAATAAGCTTCAATACCAGCAGGGACACAACCAAGGGTTCCAGTAGACTTATCCCACCCTCGCTCTTCCATACCACGAACGAGGATACCTCAGCAATTATATGCCAGCAAAACAAATATATATACAACTGATAAATAGTATACATAAGAATTTTGACAATTTGATGCGATACACATACCCTTAAGTCCAGACTTCATGAGTACCGGAGATGTTAGATATATCATATAAAGGAACCGTGGATAAAAAAAAAAAAAAAAACACATACTCGATCCACTAGAAGAGCAGCCTCAGATTGCGGGGGTGTTTATACTCATGAGCATTGATAAGTGAAAAGGGGGAGAAGTCATTCATGACGCGCCTTGCGGTGTGCAGGTGATGCTGGTAGACTGTCACCAGTAATGAGCCTTCTACGTACCGGGGAAGTTGGGGCTTGGTGTGCTGACTTGCGTCGTCTTTCCCCGACAGAGAGGCCAGTAGATTGTGCTTCCATGGGGCCTTCATCTGGCTGCAATTGTAGAAGAGATTCACTGGACCAATTAGGTATATCCGGTAATGGGATATTCAAGGTTTCACAGAATGGTGCAAGATCTTCCGGAAATCTCATGAGAGCTGATCTCCCCATATGTGTTGCAGAGAGACCAAACGGGAACTTCCAACGGTAGGCAATACCTTTAGAGCGAAGTAGATCTAGTAAAGGACGCAGGTCTTTCCTGCGTTGCAGGGTGAGATGGGAGAGATCTTGAAATAGTTTAATTTCCGTTTCCTGGTATAACAAGCTTTGTTTGTCTCGAACTCTGCGAAGTATTTCCTCTTTAAGTCGGAAGTTGACTAGACAGCAAACTATATCTCTCGGTCGGTCAGTATCTCTGCCATTAGGACACAAGGCCCTGTGGAGGCGTTCGATCTCAATTGGAGATTCATGCGGTCTTTCTAAAAGCTCATTAAAGATAGATAAGAGAGCTTGGGCTAGTTGGCCAGGCTCTATTGCTTCTGGTACACAGCGCACCCTTAAATTATGTCGTCTTCCCCTATTATCCAAGTCTTCGATGTGATGATCGAGCTCTCTTAGGTGCATGGTGTGCGTGTCAACCTGCTTGAGCATATCATGAATAGCAAGACCTTGCATATTAACTTTATCTTCTACTGCGTCCAGCCTATGAGCCACTGCCTGCATGTCGATATGTAACTCAGCTATTGCCGCAGAAAGAGTCCCTTTAATATCGGATGCAACCGCTTTCAAATCCCCTATGGTGAGAGGGGGAGGGTCGGAACGTCCAGTTGTGGTAGCTGTTGTCAAACTCAGAGACTGTGAAGAAATCTCCTTCGCAGGCGAATGTAGTGGGGATGCAAGGGCGGAAGATTCTGCGTGATCCGGAGTGTGTGAGATCAGAATAATTCCGGAATGCTGCGATTGGCCGGACCACCTGTACGGCGAGGGGATCTGGAGCGAGGAGTGGCAGCTTTCCTATCTGCTTTCTCCATGTCAGCGGCGACTCTTGGTTCTGATTGCGTAGCCCCACCTATGTGTGTCAAGGCTCAAGGTATTATATTGCCATTTTCTTTGGGGTCAAACTGGGTCCCCCAAAACTGGAAAGTGAAAATGGGGATAGGTAGTGGAAAACAAGCCCAAAATTGCACTGTATGTCTCCGCGTGCTTGAGAGGATAGATAAAACAGGGGAGACACTGAATTTTTGCTGTGTAGATTATCACTGCCTTCCCCTTATATGAATCTGTAGGGGATGTATCTTCCGTAGGCCTAACCTCAGCACAGCTCCCTGCTGTATGGGCTATAGCAAGGTCTCCACAATATGCCGGTGTTCCCTGGGTTTGTGTGGGGGATGTCCTGATGGGTCATGGAATGCTGGTAGTTGTCTGTGGGAGGAGGTATATGTGCTTGGGTAGTGATCCTCCCTTGAATGGGATCGCTCCCAGCCTGTGCTATGATGGGAGAGGTCCTGGGCTCACTAGGCCGCACTAAGCCTCACCACCCCTGTATCACATATTGGGCTGAGGGAAGGTGACACTGATGCTCCTCCGGAGCGTCCCAACAGGCACGGAGGGACAACAAGCCGGCTGTCCACAGAACGAGTGGAAGGGGGGGCGACCAGTCCTCCCCCTTCCCACTCCTGCACTGCCCGTCACACCACCACCAGCTGGCCCATCATGCACCGGAGGACTCCGCGGCTCCACTCGGCCGCAACAGGCCGCACCGGATCGCCTCCTCAGAACGGCGCCAAAAGCGCCCGAAGCTGCCCAGCCGTGATGCAGCAGGGACGGGTGAGTATCCCACTCGCCCCTGCCCTCCTATACGACCTGGATGCCGGTGGATGGTGAGATGTGCCGCCAGAGCTCCAGGTCATGCGACTCGTCCGGTTGCCATCTTGGACACGCCCCCCAGTGAATGTACAATATTTAAAGCGCTGAGTAAATTATCGACGCTATATAAGTACCTGAAATAAATAAATAAAATGGCTGTGTGTTTGGTTTTTTTTTTTCAGCCAGAGAGTTCCTTTGACCAGAGGATTAAGGTGGTGTCAGCAGGATTTGGGCTTCCAGGGTGGGGTCAAGAGAGACAGGGAAACCCGAAAATTACTCAGCGGCCCCTGAGGGGGTAGAGCTACATCTATATACAAAACATACTTAGGATGCAAAATATCTATAAAGAGACACACTCTGGATAAACACTTTGATCTTTTTACACAAATAAATATATTACATAAATATATTGAATATAAATTCATCTAAACATATATATTGCATAAAAAAGATTATTTTGTTTAAAAAAATATATTTATTTTTAAATTATTTTTAAAAAATTATATAGAGAAACCAGAAATTTGGGTGATTGCAATTTTCCTGATTACCCAGGCAGTGAGAGGGAGGGTGGAGATAACTGACCTTTCACATACAGGTGAAACTTGAAAAATTAGAAAATGGTGCAAAAGTTCATTTATTTCAGTGCAGCAATTTAAAAGATGAAACTAATATATGAGACTCATTACATGCAAAGCAAGATAGTTCAAGCCGTGATTTGTCATCATTGTGATGATTATGGCTTACAGCTCATGAAAACCCCAAATCCACAATCTCAGAAAATGAGAATATTCCATGCAATCAATAAAACACGGATTGTACATAGAACAATATCGCACCTCTGAAAAGTAGAAGCTGCATATGTACTCAGTACTTGGTTGGGGCCCCTTTTGCAGCAATTACTGCCTCAATGCGGCGTGGCATGGAAGCTATCAGCCTGTGGCACTGCTGAGGTGTTATGGAAGACCAGGATGCTTCCATAGCGGTCTTCAGCTCTTCTGCATTGTTCGGTCTCATGTCTCTTATCTTTCTCTTGGCAATGTCCCATAGATTCTCTATGGGGTTCAGGTCAGGCGAGTTTGCTGGCCAATCAAACACAGTAATCCCACGGTCATTGAACCAGGTTTTGGTGCTTTTGGCAGTGTGGGCGGTGCCAAGTCCTGCTGGAAAATGAAGTCAGCGTCCCCATAAAGCTCGTCTGAGGAAGGAAGCATGAACTGCTCCAAAATCTCCTGGTAGACGGCTGTGTTGTCCCTGGACTTAATGAAGCACAGTGGACCAACGCCAGCAGATGACATGGCTCCCCAAATCAACACAGACTGTGGAAACTTCACACTGGACTTCAAGCATCTTGCAGTGTGTGCCTCTCCATTCTTCCTCCATACTCGGGGTCCTTGGGCCTCTCCATTCTTCCTCCATACTCGGGGTCCTTGGGCCTCTCCATTCTTCCTCCATACTCGGGGTCCTTGTGCCTCTCCATTCTTCCTCCATACTCGGGGTCCTTGGGCCTCTCCATTCTTCCTCCATACTCGGGGTCCTTGTGCCTCTCCATTCTTCCTCCATACTCTGGGTCCTTGTGCCTCTCCATTCTTCCTCCATACTCGGGGTCCTTGGGCCTCTCTATTCTTCCTCCATACTCGGGGTCCTTGGGCCTCTCCATTCTTCCTCCATACTCGGGGTCCTTGGGCCTCTCTATTCTTCCTCCATACTCGGGGTCCTTGGGCCTCTCCATTCTTTCTCCATACTCGGGGTCCTTGTGCCTCTCCATTCTTCCTCCATACTCGGGGTCCTTGGGCCTCTCCATTCTTCCTCCATACTCGGGGTCCTTGGGCCTCTCCATTCTTCCTCCATACTGGGGGTCCTTGGGCCTCTCCATTCTTCCTCCATACTCGGGGTCCTTGGGCCTCTCCATTCTTCCTCCATACTCGGGGTCCTTGGGCCTCTCCATTCTTTCTCCATACTCGGGGTCCTTGTGCCTCTCCATTCTTCCTCCATACTCGGGGTCCTTGGGCCTCTCCATTCTTCCTCCATACTCGGGGTCCTTGGGCCTCTCCATTCTTCCTCCATACTCGGGGTCCTTGGTTTCCAAATGAGATGCAAAAGTTGTTCTCATCAAAAAAGAGGACTTTGGACCACTGAGCAGCAGACCAGGTCTGTTTTTCTTTAGCCCAGGTAAGACGCTTCTGATATTGTTATTGTTCAGGAGCGGCTTGACAAGAGGAATACGACATTTGAAGCCCATGTCCAGGATCCGTCTGTGTGTGGTGGCTCTTGATGCACTGACTCCAGCCTCAGTCCACTCCTTGTGAAAGTCCCCAACACTTTTGAATGGCCTTTTCCTGACAATCCTCTCCAGGCTGCGGTCATCCCTGCTGCTTGTGCACCTTTTTCTTCCACAGTTTTCCCTTCCACATAACTTTCTATTAATGTGCTTTGATACAGCACTTTGGGAACATCCAACTTCTTTTGCAATGACCTTTTGAGGCTTTCCCTCCTTATGGAGGGTGTCAGTGATGGTGTCAGGTCAGCAGTCTGTCCCATGATTGTGATTCCTACTGAACCAGACTGAGAGACCATTTAAAGGCTCAGGAACCCTTTGCAGGTGTTATGGCTGAATGAGCTGATTAGAGTGGGACACTTTGAGCCGAGATTATTCCACCTTTTCACAATATTCTCATTTTCTGAGATTGTGGATTTGGGGTTTTCATGAGCTGTAAGCCATAATCATCACAATGATGACAAATCACGGCTTGAACTATCTTGCTTTGCATGGAATGAGTCTCATATATTAGTTTCACCTTTTAAGTTGCTGCACTGAAATAAATCAACTTTTGCACCATATTCTAATTTTTCGAGTTTCACCTGTAATTTATTTATAATCTAGGATATTATGATAGTAATATAAACATTTTATTATTATCCGACTTACTCTGTGCTGGAATCCATTTTGTTCAGATTTATTTTTCTTCATGTACATCCCATGTAGAGCGTGGGCCAGAACATATATAGCCGTGTACGTGTAGAAGGACAGATCTGAATGTTCAAACAATATGAATGAAACATCTTTGACATCTGTACAAGGCTTTGCGGAAATATCATTGAGAATTTGAAAAAAGACATTTTTGTACTGGTTTGGACTAAGGCAGTGAAAGAAATGAATCCAAATATCTTCCAGTATCGGGTCACTGAAGCAGCTGGAGAAGTTGACACCACGAGTATAAATATCGATGTCTATGTGCCTTTTCTGTAACCATTGAAACATGAAGACGTGGTTGATTCGTTCGATCATGGTAAATATCTCTCTTACATAAAACCACGCAGGTGGGTAAATAAATGTGATATTCTCCATAAGAGAGGGTAGACTACGCACAAAATCACTAAAGTTTACTTTGGAACTTCCACAAACGATGATAACCTTAGCTGATGATTCCCTAATAATTCTCAATGTATGACTCTCCCCCGATCCTTCACTGAGTTTAAAGATGTATTCTGTGCAGATCCCATGTTCCATCAACATCTTACTCAGTTCTCTGGCCTCCTCATCACCGCTGCCATCATATGTTGTTAATATCCCAACCCAGCTCCACCCAAAATGCTGCAACAATTTAACAATCACTGTAAAACGGATCCGATCAGCTGGTGTCAAACGGAATAAAGTTGGATATGATTTTCCATCACTGATGGGAGGCTCAATGACTCGATAATTGATCTGGATGATATGTTGGGAAATATTTGAATAGGATGTTATCATTCAAACATTGAAAATATGATTAATGCAAAATATAAATGGCAGACAAAGATCCCTTTATCATATTTGTTTTTTTTCTGTTCTAATAAAAAGAAGTCATTGTCAGAATGTAGAGATTTATGTATATGACAGCACACAATGCCTACGTACCTTCTCCACCAGCTCTTAACTCACCTACAACAACTGCTCACTCTGGGGCTACTGCAAAACAATGAGACTCCTGTGATGGGAGACACTTTGGGTGGGGGGCCCATGGAACACAGCTCACTTTGAGGGGTGGGGAGACCCCTGTCTCAGCTCCCCATATCCCTATTATGTGTAAGTCACCCTGTGCCTGTTAGGGGTACAGGCTGATCCGTCCTAATATTGGGGTGTGGAGTTGTGGATTGTTTAATGCCATGTGGTTGCATCCCATTGTTCTATTGTGTGTCTTGCTTGGGAGCAAACTATTATGGGATGTATGTGTCTATGTGTATTGGCTTGGTGGGGGGCGTTTCCGGCAACCCTCCCCTCTGATGGGATTGTCTGCTGGTGTGTCTCTTGTTGCTAGATGTGGTTTGCCCCGCCCTGTGTCATTATGCAGGGAGGGGAGATTGTTCCCTTGAATGTATATTTCTTGTATATGTGTTAAAATAAAGTAGTCTATTTCCTGGTTTCCTTCCAAGACTGGTGTCGTCTAGTCTTGTGTGGTCAGCGGTGGTGTCTGTGGTCGGCGTTCGGACAGGGAAGCGGTATTATACCAGAAGTACCCAAGTGCAGTCGGGGTCCGGTTCCATTACAACCCCCCCAATTTATACTGTATTTCATTTGGTCACATAGAACATACAATAGATCCAATCTGCTTTTCTATTGATCCAGTTGTCCATAAATCCTCCTCATCTGCGCAAAATAATTCTAGTTATATGGCACAAGAAATGCATGTAGGCCTAAAAAAAGGCACATAGATGAGGCGCATAGATCTAGTGCGATAAAAGAATTTATTAGTAAAACATTCAAGCTTAGTATGCACTCAGATGTGAGCAGGTAGAGGCCTCTGTGTCTAGGAGTGGAGGCCAACAATGGTGATAGATCTCTGCACAGTCCTCCTCTGCCTCTTACTGTCATGCCAGGCAAAGCCAATGTCTCCTCTGTCATGGCTCCCCCCACATAGTACCTGCAATCTTGGCCAGCTAGTGTAACGCCCACTTCTTGGTTTCCTGGCCAATCTAGGACCCAGGGGTGCTTAAAGGGTAAGAATATACAGACAAGGACCCTTGTAGGTTCCAACACACTGTGAAGTTTTTACAGTGAATCAGTTGTAAAGCATATCCTGTAGGAGCTGCTTCTGGCTATTAAATCCCACACTGGTAATCCCCATATCCGCGGGTGCAGTCACGGGAGAAGAGCCGGTCCTAGCTCAGCATGCTGATATCAGAGAGGAATAAATCCATACGCCGCACACCGGCTCACCCGGGATAGAGAATGAAGTCAGCATCTGTCTTAGCACTCCCCCTACATGCTTTCCCCCACTCACAAGACTTAATCATGGAGATGACTGCATGTAGTACAGGGATCAAGGGGTTAAAGCAGGCAGAGAGGGGTGATAGAACACCTCCTCATCACCTGTCTAATGCTTTCTGAAGAGCAATCTGAATGTGGTTTGCTCTTGAGAAAGCAAAGCTAGTGTGAATGAGCCCTGAGGATGAAAGGTGAAGCAGGCAAAGGGAAGGAGGCAAGGACAGAGCACACAGACATCCGGCATTCTTTTCTCCTAGTCAGAGATTCTCTGTAAGAAACGTGACTTCTGCTGGTAGAAAGGAATGCAAGTGTGTGTTGTGTCCCTCTGATGCTGAGCCTGGTGTCAGGGTAAATACATCATGAACATGCGTTTGTAGGAGCAATGTTCTCCTCGGCTCCTGGTCCTCTGAGTGTCACGTGCTCAGCATCATATCCAGAGGTTGTCTTTGGGAAATAGACGTATGAGTGCTGTGAGATACTGCAATTCCAGCCTGTCTAGATGCCATTTTGCAAGAGCTTTACTCCACCCATCAATCAGCAGCCATTTGTGGTTTACCTGATACTTGGAAGGTAATTATAATATATATTCTGGTAATTCTGCTTGACAAGATTAACCTCTTCATGCCGAGCGCACACAAATGGGCATCTGATGCCAAGCGGCTGCACATTTGCGTGCAATTAAAAAAAACACATGTGCTGAGTGTGCGCGCCCTGCGCTCCCAGCACACATGTACGGTACTCACGGAAAGGTCCCGATTTCCTTTTGTGATCAGGACCTTTCCCGATGATGTGACCGCCGAGACAGCGAATCACGGCGGTCACATGACTCTAAAACCCCGTCTCTCGACTTCTGAAACCCGGGAGGTGCCGGCACCAAGGATTTAATTTTTTTTTTTTGGTGGTAACCTAATTGTTCTCCTCATGATAACATAGCCACCCACATTTTTATATTTTAGTTTTATTGTTAATGTTATTATTATTATTTTGTTCTTGGGCCATATTGGCATACAGTTTGGCGTAGTTTAGTTAGTTATCATTGGTTATTTTGTCTACAGGAAGAATTTATTTATCAAATGTATATATATAAATATATATATATATATATATATATATAAATAAATCTTGGTACTTTTATGTGAATTATGTGGGTGTCTATGTGCATCACAATGGGCTATTATATTATGTGTTGTAAGTCACTTCTGTAAATAAATATTAATTTATTTCATAATCGAGTAATTATTCACATAGATCTGATCTGCGTTCCTAAAGGATTTTGTTTGATTCAAAGTTAACTGAGAATTATTAATTCAATCAGTTAAATTATTTTTATCATTTATTGTTCTATTTGGAAGCACATTTAACTGACTAAATTAATTGTCCAGGCATTTCCTGGCATAACACCTCTCTGAAACTGCTATATAAATCCTGTATAATAATAATTGCTATCTTGAATCATGTTTGCCATAGCCCATCTCCAAGTTTCTACAATAGACAAACATAGGATGCAGCGCTGAGAGATGACATTAAACAATCATTGCCCCAAGTCAAACAGCTTATATGATAAAAGCAAAGAGGCTACCCTGATCAGGGGCAGACTGACAACTCATGGGGCCCCCGGGCAATAGGGGATCATGGAGCCCCTGTGTCCTTGCCCGAACTCAAAAAAGCCTATGAAAGGGTACCAGGGGCATCTCATGGGGCCCCCTAGTGACCCCGGGCCCTCGGACAGTGCCTGAGTTTCCAAATGGTCAGTCCGCCCCTGACCCTGATATGCTTTTATTATATAAGCTGTTTGACTTGGGGCAATGATTGTTTAATGTCATGCGTTTATCACCAAGTTTTATGTGGGGGATAATTTTATACCTACGTTTGGCTCCATTTTATACATTTGTCTTGTATATGCATAATTTATTTGCACATTATTATGGGCTTTTAATTTTTTACCAATTCTCTCTGTTTTATACTTCAAATTATGACCCTGATGTTTTCATCACACACATTTATTATACATCTCTACTATTATGGGCTTTTAATTTTAAGCTTCATTTTAATTATAATGCATTGGTTCGATACATACACTTTAAGGTTCGGGCCCGAGTGTTTTTTATTCTTGCTTTTTATTCTTGCTTTTTTATATTTACTCTATGATTAAAAAGTGGAGTAGCGGGTTTAATGGCACGCATATTTTATATGAATGTTTTATCTTTTATACCTTTGTATTTATTGTAATGCTCATGTCAGAATTTCCTGCATGTTTTATTGTTTATTGTCTACATAATTCATTGTCTATATTCTTGTTATTATTTGAATGAAGCGATGTATCTAATCAACTTTACCAACTTAGACCCATAGGGGGCGTTTGAAGTTTATTTTTCATAGTATTTCATAGCATGATTTATGAATAGAACGCCAGATCATAATCACCATACTACTCAACCTTCTCACCCAGTCGTGGGTTGTAACACGTGTCTTAATCTACACCCTTAAAGCCTTTTTCATTCCTAGCTGCAACGACACCCCAATCCTGTAATCAGGACGCGGTCTTCAGTATTTGACATTACCTTTGCCCACTAAAATATGGCCGTCGCCAGCGCCTACTGCGCATGCGCGAGTATAGATTGGGCTCTATTACCCACAGCCGGCAAAAAGTTGCCCCTAATCACCATTCACCCACCGCATGGCCCTATTCATGCTTTGGCAGCCATATTGGAATTTTGTCATGTTAGTGTATGTTTTCTCATCATTTTTTGCTGTAATTACCTCATTTTGATTATTAAAGTATTACACTATTGGAGCGTTTTCTCTTTTGGGCTCATTTTTGGCACTTTTGAGCCCCCTTCCCCTAAGGTGCTCTGTTGCATTGGATCCATGCTTAAATGTGGGATCCCCCTGGTGGCCAAGATTGACACTGCTGGATATTGCTATACCTGATCTGCCTGATGTGGTGATATTGGAGAGAGGTAACCTGTCCTGGATGGATGACACCTGGTGGCTAATCCCTACCTGACGACTTCATCCCTATACAGAGTTCCCAAATCCCGAGCACCGTGGAGTAGGTCTTATTTACTCCAACGCACAATTATTTGTGCTATCTGGTTAGTGTAATATACATTCATTTTCCATAAGCCATGACAGCCACGAAAGTCACTATCTTCATGCTTTATTCCTCACCACTGTCACGTTGCACCGTATGGGTTTTACTAAGGACTTATTCTCCTGATACTAGACTTATTTAGCATTTATTTATGTGACATCTCTCAGCGCTGCATCCTATGTTTGTCTATTGTTTTTCACATTGGAGGTATTTGAGGTTTTCCTCTGGATGCTGGCTGCTTTCTATCTTTTTATTACCCAGCGCTCATATATCATCAACATTCCAAGTTTCTACTGTCCTTGCTAAACGGGACCTGTGGCTTCCTAAGTCCTGAAGCCTCTGAAGTTATGTCATTCCCCTCTGTGCTGATATTCATCTATCATTAGAATGTGAGGAACGCCTTCTATTTGACATGTTGCCAAGGTCAGGCTTCCATCCTGTTGGTGCCCATCAGTCCGCTCATATTTCTTTTTGTTTCTTTGAGTTGTCTATTACTGACAATGCTGCTCACTGTATGACATCATCTGTATCTGTTGCTTCGTATGTTTGTAACACTGAAAAAAGGATTCTTCCCAGCCAGTTTCTGAGAACATAATGTCTGTATTTTGGTGGGTCTTTTTTTTTTTTTTTTTATTTATTTACAAAAAAAAGGAAGCATGTAGAGAATGAAAATGACTGTCACTGTAAATTTAAATGCCTTTTTTTTCTTTGTAAATGCCACTAAATCCTAGAAATGCTCCACCACACAGGACAGATTAGGGGACCTCCCAAAAAGGTTTTTGAAAGGAATAATACAATTGTAATGTTTCACGTTAAGCAATATTAAAATCACTGCTCTGCCTAAAACAGCATTTTGTAAAACCTTTTGCGCATTTGTACATGTCCCCCAGGGCAATGCCCAGCCCCCTCCATGACCTTTTTTTACCAATGCCTTGCCTATGACCTTGAAAATGGGAATAATTGACCTCACAGATTCGGCTCCTATTGCCCTCAAAGGGGACTTGGCATCCAAACTTGTAATATTTTTGCCGAACATCCAGGATGCATTGGGCTCGTCCTTTCCTAAGGTACAGACAGACCTGATAGAGGGGTATCTGCCTCCCAAACACATTGCCTAGAAAAGTGGGCAGTTCAGAGACCTAACAACACGTCTGGCCCCAGTATTTACATAGACATAGAGCCGTGTACAAAGCACCTCTCTACCTGGTCACATCTGAGTCCATACTGAGCCTATGGTTCATTCATAAACTCTTCTATTGAGGTAGATCTCTGCTCTTCATCCCTTCTGCTTTTGTTTGAATCTGATGACATCAGATCATCTATCACATCACAAACACTAACTGAAAAAGAGGTAAGAGCAGAATATACTAATATACAATAATTGGTCTCCAGAAGAACGTATCACAGGACATATGTATTAAGATGCTGACTGTGCTGTGGTATGTATACAAAGCAACTTGAAGTACTTATAAATCCACAGAACAACAAACAATTAGGACTTTTAGAACAAGTATATTCAACACCCTATCCTCCCATAGTATATAAAGGGGTAGACTTAGTGAATCTGGTGCAGATGTGCATGGTACCCAATCAGATTCTAACTTCAGCTTGTTCAATGAAGATTTTGCACTTCCAGTTTTAGTAAAAACCCTCCATTTTGTAAAGTCAGGTGTGGTGAGAACCCATCCTGCCCTACAAGATGACTTCAGGTGAGCCTATGCTTTGGGGTCAGGAGCCAGGGGTTTCCACAAGGACTGTGACTGTTCTTACTGAGTCTCAGGTGGACTCGCTGTCCCCTCTACCTTCAGCAACATATAAGGATGCCACTGATGAGTTTATCCTTCAGAATCTGTCCTCCTGTACCAGCTGGAATTTTTGGATGATTGTGGGGGGCAATCAAACCCCATATTGGTCATACCTACAAATGTGTAATAATTTTATCAACCACAAACAGAGAAAACATTTCTTTAGACTACTTTTGGGTTTGGAATCAATTTGTCTTGAAGGAGTTGACCTTGGAAAAAGTCATTTTTGGTGCACTCCTGGGTGCAGCAAAAGAAACATAACGTGATTGATAGATTTAAGGATCTTTGGCAGATTACTCTCCAAACAAATATTTTGGATGGTCAGTGGAAAACAAACCTGTATTCTGTCATTCAAATGCTCCATCAGTACACATATCCAGCAAAATTCATGTAGGTATGCCACACCCACCAAAATACAAATATTTGTTCCTCCGATCACCTGACATATGCTGGAGATGTGGACAGACTAAAGGAACAATGCTTCATATATGGTGGCAATGCTCTTCAATAGCTCGCTCCAAACTGATGTGTGATGTCATTGTCCGCATCCCAGGTACAAAAATGAAACTCACTCTGGCATGTTGCCTGTTACACATCTCCACTTATTATCTTAGTAAATACAAACATTCCTTAACAAAAACATTTACTAAACTTAACTAAACCATTAATTCCCCAGTATTGGAAGTTCCATCGTTTAGGGACTGGTTACATAACGTAAACTCTATCTATGCTATGGAGAAACCTTGGCTATTGCCAAGGACACAACCTTTCGATTTCAGAAAATTTGGAGAGCCTGGTTCATATTTATATGTGCTGATGATAACAAGGCCTTGTTGAGCAGTTAAGGTGGGATTGGTACCTGCCTTGGTTACTCAGGAACCTGCAGGTGACTCTTTGTTCCCCTCTGAACCCCCTAGTTCTCACTTATTTTCACTACTGGCTATGACATGTGGAAACTGATGTTTCCAATCTTCTTCTCTTTCTAATCTTTTCTACTTTTTTCTTTAAATATACTGCCATTCCCTCATATAGTGGTATATACACTATATTGTATATAAAGAATATGGCCGCCGGCCGTTACACGCATATGAACTTTAATGGCCCCCCAGTCTTAGTCCGTAGGGTTCAATATTGAGTTGGCCCCGCCCTTTCCACACACATGACCTTTAATGGCCCCCCAGTCTTAGTCCGTAGGGTTCAATATTGAGTTAGCCCCGCCCTTTCCACACACATGACCTTTAATGGCCCCCCAGTCTTAGTCCGTAGGGTTCAATATTGAGTTAGCCCCGCCCTTTCCACACACATGACCTTTAATGGCCCCCCAGTCTTAGTCCGTAGGGTTCAATATTGAGTTGGCCCCGCCCTTTGCAGCTATAACAGCTTCAACTCTTCTGGGAAGGCCGTCCACAAGGTTTAGGAGGGTGTCTATGGGAAGGTTGGACCATTCTTCCAGAAGCACATTTGTCAGGTCAGGCACTGATGTCGGGGGAGGAGGCCTGGCTCGCAGTCTCCGCTATAATTCATCCCAAAGGTGTTCTATGGGGTTGAGGTCAGGACTCTGTGCAGGCCAGTCAAGTTCCTCCACCCCAAACTGGCTCCTCCATGTCTTTATGCACCTTGCTTTGTGCACTGGTGGGCAGTCATGTTGGAACAGGAAGGGGCCATCCCCAAACTCCTCCCACAAAGTTGGGAGCATGAAATTGTCCAAAATGTCTTGGTATGCTGACACCTAACACCGCACAAGGCTGCCCCTATAACACCGCACAAGGCTGCCCCTATAACACCGCACAAGGCTGCCCCTATAACACAACACAAGGCTGCCCCTATAACACAGCACAAGGCTGCCCCTATAACACAGCACAAGGCTGCCCCTATAACACCGCACAAGGCTGCCCCTATAACACAACACAAGGCTGCCCCTATAACACAGCACAAGGCTGCCCCTATAACACAGCACAAGGCCGCCCCTATAACACAACACAAGGCTGCCCCTATAACACAGCACAAGGCTGCCCCTATAACACAACACAAGGCTGCCCCTATAACACCGCACAAGGCTGCCCCTATAACACAACACAAGGCCGCCCCTATAACACAGCACAAGGCCGCCCCTATAACACAACACAAGGCTGCCCCTATAACACCGCACAAGGCCGCCCCTATAACACCGCACAAGGCCGCCCCTATAACACAACACAAGGCCGCCCCTATAACACCGCACAAGGCTGCCCCTATAACACCGCACAAGGCTGCCCCTATAACACCACACAAGGCTGCCCCTATAACACAGCACAAGGCTGCCCCTATAACACCGCACAAGGCTGCCCCTATAACACAGCACAAGGCTGCCCCTATAACACAGCACAAGGCTGCCCCTATAACACCGCACAAGGCTGCCCCTATAACACAGCACAAGGCTGCCCCTATAACACAACACAAGGCCGCCCCTATAACACAGCACAAGGCTGCCCCTATAACACAACACAAGGCCGCCCCTATAACACAACACAAGGCTGCCCCTATAACACAGCACAAGGCTGCCCCTATAACACAACACAAGGCTGCCCCTATAACACCGCACAAGGCTGCCCCTATAACACAACACAAGGCCGCCCCTATAACACAACACAAGGCTGCCCCTATAACACAGCACAAGGCTGCCCCTATAACACAACACAAGGCCGCCCCTATAACACAACACAAGGCTGCCCCTATAACACAGCACAAGGCTGCCCCTATAACACCGCACAAGGCTGCCCCTATAACACCGCACAAGGCCGCCCCTATAACACAACACAAGGCCGCCCCTATAACACAGCACAAGGCCGCCCCTATAACACAGCACAAGGCCGCCCCTATAACACAGCACAAGGCCGCCCCTATAACACAGCACAAGGCTGCCCCTATAACACAACACAAGGCTGCCCCTATAACACCGCACAAGGCTGCCCCTATAACACAACACAAGGCTGCCCCTATAACACCGCACAAGGCTGCCCCTATAACACAACACAAGGCTGCCCCTATAACACCGCACAAGGCTGCCCCTATAACACCGCACAAGGCTGCCCCTATAACACCGCACAAGGCTGCCCCTATAACACAACACAAGGCTGCCCCTATAACACCGCACAAGGCCGCCCCTATAACACAACACAAGGCTGCCCCTATAACACAGCACAAGGCCGCCCCTATAACACAGCACAAGGCTACCCCTATAACACCGCACAAGGCCGCCCCTATAACACAACACAAGGCTGCCCCTATAACACAACACAAGGCTGCCCCTATAACACAACACAAGGCTGCCCCTATAACACAACACAAGGCTGCCCCTATAACACCGCACAAGGCTGCCCCTATAACACCGCACAAGGCTGCCCCTATAACACAACACAAGGCTGCCCCTATAACACCGCACAAGGCTGCCCCTATAACACAACACAAGGCTGCCCCTATAACACCGCACAAGGCTGCCCCTATAACACCGCACAAGGCTGCCCCTATAACACAACACAAGGCTGCCCCTATAACACAGCACAAGGCTGCCCCTATAACACAACACAAGGCTGCCCCTATAACACAACACAAGGCTGCCCCTATAACACCGCACAAGGCTGCCCCTATAACACCGCACAAGGCTGCCCCTATAACACCGCACAAGGCTGCCCCTATAACACAGCACAAGGCCGCCCCTATAACACCACACAAGGCTGCCCCTATAACACAACACAAGGCTGCCCCTATAACACCGCACAAGGCTGCCCCTATAACACCGCACAAGGCTGCCCCTATAACACAACACAAGGCTGCCCCTATAACACAGCACAAGGCTGCCCCTATAACACAACACAAGGCTGCCCCTATAACACAACACAAGGCTGCCCCTATAACACCGCACAAGGCTGCCCCTATAACACTGCACAAGGCTGCCCCTATAACACAGCACAAGGCCGCCCCTATAACACAGCACAAGGCCGCCCCTATAACACAGCACAAGGCTGCCCCTATAACACAGCACAAGGCTGCCCCTATAACACAGCACAAGGCCGCCCCTATAACACAGCACAAGGCCGCCCCTATAACACAACACAAGGCTGCCCCTATAACACAACACAAGGCTGCCCCTATAACACAACACAAGGCTGCCCCTATAACACAGCACAAGGCTGCCCCTATAACACAACACAAGGCTGCCCCTATAACACCGCACAAGGCTGCCCCTATAACACCGCACAAGGCTGCCCCTATAACACCGCACAAGGCTGCCCCTATAACACAACACAAGGCTGCCCCTATAACACAACACAAGGCCGCCCCTATAACACAACACAAGGCTGCCCCTATAACACCGCAGCCTTGTGTACAGTATGTGGAGTGTGGACTTAGCCCCTGAGCCATCATTGTCTTGATCACTTTCGCCAATCATGGCTCTTCCTGTGAAATCAAGCTGTGATTGGCCAAAGCATTGCACCTGACCTGTGGTCAGGTGCAATGCTTTGGCCAATCACAATGAACCCTAGCAAATTGCATTATGGGGCCTGAACCTCCCACCAAACACCCCATACATTTGAGTGTACAGTGAATGGGATGTATCCCATCCCTATTCATAGGCTGTTTATAGGGGGGACATGACATCCAGACTAAAGATGTACCCCACCTTAGTATCTGTAACCTCCCTAGCGGTCTGATGATGTCAGTATTTCTGTGCTCAGAGCGGTACCATTATTTTGCATGGAAATATGTATTTTTTTTATTGTAGGCCTGTAATTCTCAGGAATAACTCACTGAAATCTGTCCGAACAAGAGTCTAGTAAACATCCCGGGGAGGATAAAACTTGAAACACAAAATCATAAATTATAATTTAATAAATAATCATAAAAATAATAATATAATAATAATAAATGTAATTCAATAATATAATCAAACCAAAAACACTGAAATGTGAAATATAGCGCCAAGTTCGCACATTGCTGAGCTCAGTCGCAGAATCGTTTTCAGTGTCTGATGAGGAATTTCCCCCACCAATCATTATCACTCAATTCTGCAAGTGGTTCTGATTTACTATCGCTGTTCTCTAGCTGGTCTAAAACCGCGTCTGACCTAAAGGGACGCTTTTTGGACGCCATGGACGTTTCTCAGTTTCCAGGCAGAAAGAACAGTAATAATGCAGGCAGGGCGCCGGACAAAGCACTCGGGACAAAATGTATGTGAAATGGTTTGATACAGGAATGTTTTACGATGTGATTTTAGTGTATTTAGTGAATGTCACTTTTTGTAATTTTTGAATTTCCTGCCAGTTCCGTCCCCCGTACGTCCCGAGGTCGCAGGGAACGGAACCCGGAAGACAGATGCCGGCATCGGCCGGATTACATTGCCGGGGACGCTGCAGGAGGGACATCGCAGGAGCGCAGGACAAGGTAAGTGATGGAGGGATCGCGGAGCAGAGCCACATGGTATTCCTGAGTGTAGCTCGCGGTTACCGCTTGTGGTACTGAAACTTTACCCCGAGCTACACTCAGGAATACCGCCAGGGGGGTTAATTTGTGTCCAGTGTTGCATGACCGCGCAATTGTCAATTAAAGTAACGCAGCGACGTAACACAAACCGCTTCTGTAACCGCTTCCTCACCGCCCTATAGCAGAAATACTGCTACAGGGCGGCACGGGTGCGCAAAATCACATATATATATATATACTGTATTTTTCGCTCCATAAGACGCACCTAGGTTTTAGAGGCGAAAAACAGGGGGAAAAAAAATTCTGAACCAATGGACTGCAGACATAGTACAGGAGATGACCAGAGACTGCGGACACAGTACAGGGGATGACCAGAGACTGCGGACACAGTACAGGGGATGACCAGAGACTGCGGACACAGTACAGGAGATGACCAGAGACTGCGGACATAGTACAGGAGATGACCAGAGACTGCGGACACAGTACAGGAGATGACCAGAGACTGCGGACACAGTACAGGGGATGACCAGAGACTGCGGACACAGTACAGGAGATGACCAGAGACTGCGGACACAGTACAGGAGATGACCAGAGACTGCGGACATAGTACAGGAGATGACCAGAGACTGCGGACACAGTACAGGAGACGACCGGAGACTGCGGACACAGTACAGGGGATGAGCAGAGACTGCGGACACAGTACAGGAGATGACCAGAGACTGCGGACACAGTACAGGAGATGACCAGAGACTGCAGACACAGTACAGGAGATGACCAGAGACTGCAGACATAGTACAGATGACCAGAGACTGCAGACATAGTACAGGGGATGACCAGAGACTGCGGACACAGTACAGGAGATGACCAGAGACTGCGGACACAGTACAGGAGATGACCAGAGACTGCGGACACAGTACAGGAGATGACCAGAGACTGCGGACACAGTACAGGAGACGACCGGAGACTGCGGACACAGTACAGGGGATGAGCAGAGACTGCGGACACAGTACAGGAGATGACCAGAGACTGCGGACACAGTACAGGAGATGACCAGAGACTGCAGACACAGTACAGGAGATGACCAGAGACTGCAGACATAGTACAGATGACCAGAGACTGCGGACATAGTACAGGGGATGACCAGAGACTGCGGACATAGTACAGGAGAGGACCAGAGACTGCGGACACAGTACAGGAGATGACCAGAGACTGCGGACACAGCACAGGAGATGACCAGAGACTGCGGACACAGCACAGGAGATGACCAGAGACTGCGGACACAGCACAGGAGATGGTCAGAGACTGCAGACATAGTACAGGAGATGACCAGAGACTGCAGACACAGTACAGGAGATGACCAGAGACTGCGGACACAGTACAGGAGATGACCAGAGACTGCGGACACAGTACAGGAGATGACCAGAGACTGCGGACACAGTACAGGAGATGACCAGAGACTGCGGACATAGTACAGGGGATGACCAGAGACTGCAGACATAGTACAGGAGATGACCAGAGACTGCAGACACAGTACAGGAGATGACCAGAGACTGCGGACATAGTACAGGAGATGACCAGAGACTGCAGACACAGTACAGGGGATGACCAGAGACTGCAGACACAGTACAGGAGATGACCAGAGACTGCGGACACAGTACAGGAGATGACCATAGACTGCAGACACAGTACAGGAGATGACCAGAGACTGCAGACATAGTACAGGGGATGACCAGAGACTGCAGACACAGTACAGGAGATGACCAGAGACTGCAGACATAGTACAGGGGATGACCAGAGACTGCAGACACAGTACAGGAGATGACCAGAGACTGCAGACACAGTACAGGAGATGACCAGAGACTGCAGACAGTGCAGGGGATGACCAGAGACTGCAGACAGTGCAGGGGATGAACAGAGACTGCAGACAGTAAAGGAGATGACCAGAGACTGCTGACCTTTGAGGAGGGAGGGGGAGCGGGTTCCTGAATTTGACAGGTACCCACTCCCACTTCTGCGGAGTTGTCCTCTCTTCTCCCACTGCGCATGTGCGAAAAGCGCTGCGCTTTGTGAATGGCCCGGCGCCTTCTGGGACCTGTCATGTGTCCCAGAAGACACCAGATCATTCACAAAGCGAAGCGCATGCGCAGTGGGCACCCGGCTGTCACAGAGGCCAGCGCGGGAAGACTGTACAGCGCTGGAGCGAGGAACTGGTAAGGCCCTGCAGGAGAGAACAGCTGAGCGGCCAGCCCGGTATTCTGACATGGTGGCGGCAGAAATACCGGACCGGCCGCTTAATATTTGCTCCATAAGACGCACTGACATTTTCCCCCCTTTTTTTTGGGGAAAAAAGTGCATCTTATGGAGCGAAAAATACGGTATATATATATATATACATATATATGTGATTTGTGCTCTCGTGGTTTTCACGGCCCTCCCACATGGCGTCAGATTGCCCGTCAGTACACCAGTCATCACATTTAACCCCTTGATTGCCAGGAGCACGGTCATGTACAATAAACCTCCATTGCTAGTATAGTGTCTTAACGGATCAATATCTTTGATCAGATCAGCAATATACCAGCATTCACATTAGTATAGTGTCCCCAAAAATGCAGCGTTAGTGAGATCAGCCCCAGCACCTGCCAGCACCTGTGTTTAGCCCCTACGATTACCCCCCCCCTTCTCCCCCAGCAAGTGCAGTGTCAGTAGGTCACTGTCACTGATACATTGTACACAAAACCGCAGTGTTGGCAGAATCAGTCCTGATCTCTGTTAGCACTTGCCGGTAAATTTTGATGACTCTCATATGCAGCCTCTTAGATTGTAAGCTCCCAGGATCAGGCCCCCCTATCCCTCTTGTATTGAACTGTATTGTTGCTGTACTGTCTCCCGTTATACTGTACAGCGCTGAGCACACTGTTGGCTCCATAAATCCTGTATAATAATAATAATAATACCAGCCCTGCAGTATGACTTGGTGACGTGACGAGTCCCATAAGTGCAGTACAAGCCGGTGTGATGGCGAGCACAAGTACTGTCCCACAGCCACCAAGAATTTGCACACAGGCCTGTAGAGCTCCTAGTATCCTTCCAGATGTGCTTACAAATCCCGATTGACAGCCCACAAATTCTGCAGCACCCGTACTTCCCCCATTCACTGCCCAACCTGGAATTCAGGTGGAAATAGAAAATTTAAATACTCCCCTTGATTTTTGGAGCTGTTTTTCACAGAATATCTGTATGCGTTGATTGTGGATCAAAGCATTTTATATGCACAACAATTTATCGCCACCAACCCAAATTCAAACCTTGCCAGACCATTCGCATGGAAACTCGTTACGGTTTCCGAATTTACTTTTTTGGGGGGCCTAACCCTCAACATGGGCATTACTAAGAAGAATGAATTGCGTTTGTATTGGTCCGCAGACCCGATTCATCATATGCCGTGTTCTCTGCTGTCATGGCCAGGCATAGATATGAGAGTATAATGTGTTTTATACATTTCAATGACAATACACTCTGTCATCCTCGGGGTGACCCTGAATTTGACCGGCTCCACAAAATTCAGCCCCTCGCAAATCACCTTAACCTAACATTTGCAGATGTCTATACTCCCCAGCAAAACATCTGCGTTGAGGAGTCCCTCATTAATTTTTCTGGTCACCTTCCATTCAAACAATTTCTCCCCAGCAAGCGTGCCAGATATGGGGTCAAGATGTAGAAGACCTGTGAGAGGGCAACAGGCTATACTTATAAGTTTTGGATTTATGAGAGAAAAGATAGTCACGTGGAGCCCCCCGGATGCCCAGACTACATGGGGAGCAGTGACAAGATAGTTTGGGACTTGGTGTCATCATTTCTCCATATGGGGTACCACTTATACGTGGACAAGTTTTATTCAAGCGTGCCACTATTTAGACATTTGTACAATCTTGGAACTGGCGCATGTGGCACCGTGTGACCTAATGTGTGCCCACCATTAGAGTGGGTGGATGCAGGGCGGTATATTCTAATGGTGGGCATACCACACACTTTTTTTTTTTTTTGGCAGAGATTTCTTCTCTCTTTTTCATTCAGTCCACAGGCTGCATACAAAAAAACCCCAAAAGAACGCAGCATATACACCCAACAAGGACCAGCAACGTACTGGTACATCACCTACAGCTGCAGGCATCATCCTGGAATCATTTTTTTCAGCTGGCGATCAGCTTTCATGTAAAAGCAATCCTAGTGGCTAATTAACTGCAGGATTGCTTTCAGGGGCCGAAATATGACCAGAGACGTGTGGACTGACATAGGGAACACCAGGCTTCAAGAGTAATGAAAACAATACAATTTATTCGAGAGGCACCAATATACAATGCACAGTGAAACACAACTAGATAACAAACCCTTCACCCAATATAAACATGAACAGCAAAAAGAGTAGTCAGGCTAGCCGGGGTCATGCACAGGAGATCAACCATGGGATGCAGTGGAAGACGGGACACAAAGCAGGGTAACAGGTAGCAGGGCAACGGGTTAGCAGGTAGTAGGTAACGGCTAACAGGTTAGCAGGTAACAGAGGCTCAAGAAAACAACACCAAGACCCTGCTTGCAGGCCTGGTTGCTGTTTAAATACACCTCCTGCAATCAGCCTCAGGTGATGACTTGATTGCAGGAGGTAAGATCCTGGCTGCTGAAAAGGCACCTGCTGGTACGTCCCGGTACTGCAACCAGCGGTGAGTCCATTCCTGACAATTGCTTTTACAAGCAGTGGGAGACAATACCCCCCCCCCTCCCCCGCTGCCTTCCACGGCCTTCTCGGGCAGTCTCGTGCCATTGGGGGAACCTGAGAACGCAGCCGGTTTTTCTGCCAGCGGACCATAGAGCTGATTGGAGACCAGAATGGTGCCAATCATCTCTATAGTCTAAGAATTCGGAAGCTACAAGCATTTCATCACTTCAGTTTCGCAGGATATAAACAGCGCCATTTGTAAATTGGGAAAGCATCTGATCACCGATCTTGGTGACATGAGATAATGTAAGGGCAGAGGAGAGATCCTGATAGACCCCAGATTTCTTAAAAAAGAATATATGACAATGCCCATTGAAGTTATAGGGGATATTTACATTCCCTGTTATAGCATTAAAAGTGATAAAAAAAAAAAAATTAAAAGTGACAGTGTAAAAATAATAAAAAAATCAAAATAACTTTAAATAAAAGTACCCTCACCTCCCGCGCATGCGCGCACCTGCGTTCATGAGCGTTGACCCTTTGTCAGTATGGAAACAGCGGTTGCACCATGCATGTGAGGTATCACCACGAACTTCAGATGAAGGGCAGTAATTCTAACACCCGACCTCCTCTGTAAATCTAAAATGGTGGCTTGTAAAGGCTTTTAAACATTGCCTATGGATATTAAAAACGTATGCAGTTTGTCGCCATTGCACGAGGCATGCGCAGTTTTAAAGCATGTCATGTTTGGTATCTATTTACTCGGCATACCATCATCTTTTATATTTTACAAAATAATTGGCCAATATATTGTGTTTTTGTGCATTAAAAGTAAAAAAGTGTATTTTTAAAAAAATTGCTTTTGAAAAATCGCTGCGCAAGTACTATGTGCCATAAAAAATTGCAGCACCCACCATTTTATTCACTATGGATTCTGCTTTAAAAAAATATATAATGTTTGGGGGTTTAAATGAATATCCTAGCAAAAAATACAGATTTTTTTCATGCGAACAAAAAGTGTCAGAAAAGGCTTGGTCTTCAGGTGGTTAGAAGAGTGAGTGATGTGTGGCATAAACTTCTAATGCTGGGCATAAAACGGCCCCACCCCCCAAAACGACCCCTTTTTGGAAAGTAGACACCCCAAACTATTTGCTGAGAGGCATGTTGAATAAATAGAAGAATTTATTTTTTTACCACAAGTTTTTGGAAAATGGCAAACAAAAAAATTATTTTTTTTACACAGAATTGTCACTTAAATGATTTACTGCTCACACAAGCCATGGATATATGTGGAATTACTCCCCAAAATACATTCTGCTACTTCTCCCGAGTATGGGGGCACCACATGTGAGAGACGTTTTGGCAGTCTAGCCGAGTACAGGACCCCAAAATCCAATAAGAACCTTCAGGCTTTTAAAGGGCTTTATTTCCTCATTACACTTCCAGACTATATATCACAGTTTCGGAGGCCCTGAAATGCCAGGATAGCACCTAACCCCCCCCCCAATGACCCCTTTTTGGAAAGTAGACACCCCAAGAAATTTGATAAAAAGCACAGTAAGTATTTTGCAGATCTCATTTGTTGCCACAAGTTTTTGGAAAATGAAGAAAAAAAAAAAACAAAAACATTTTTTCTATTCTTTTTTTATATTTCAAAACCTTGTGAGAAAAATGAGATCTGCAAAATACTCACCATGCCTCTTTTTAAATTCCTTGGGGTGTCTACTTTCCAGAAAGGGGTCATTTGGGGGGGTTTGGTACTATCCTGGCATGTCAGGACCTCCGAAACTGTGATAGGTAGTGAGGAAGTGAAATGAGGAAGTTACGCACCTTCAGGCTTTCAAAGTGGTCATTGGATTTCAGGCTCCTGTATGTGGCTAGGCTCCCAAAAAGTCTCACACATGTGGTACCCCCATACTCAGGAGAAGTAGCAGGATGTATTTTGGGGTGTAATTCCACATATACTCATGGCTTGTGCGAGAAATAAATCATTTAAATGACAACTTTGTGTAAAAAAAATTAAAAAAAAGTTTTAGTCATTCTCTAGAAACTTGTGGAAAAAAAATAAATCTTCCATGGACTCAATATGCCTTTCAGCAGATAGCTTAAGGTGTCTACTTTACGAAAAGGGGTCATGTTGGGGTGTTTGTACTATTCTGCTATTTTAGCACCTCAAGAAATGTGATGAGCAGTCAGAAAGTAAAAGCTGTGTAAATTCTCTTATCTATCCCATAGTTTGTAGACGCTATAACTTCACACAAAGTAATAAATATACACTTATTGGGATTTTTTTAACCAAAAACATGGAGCAGAATACATTTTGGCCTAAATTTATGACAAAATTTTAGTTTTTTTGGATAATTTTTATGACCGAAATGAGAAAATATTGTTTTTTTCAAAAAAAAGTTTTTTTCTTCAAAAATGTTTTTGTTTATAGCGCCAAAAATAAAAAGTGCACAGGTGATCAAACACCACCAAAAGAAAGCTCTATTTGTGTGAAAAAAAGGACATAAATTTCATTTATGTACCGCATTGCATGACCGCAGAATTGTCCATTAACCTCCTTAGTGGTATTCCTGAGTGTAGCTCGGGGTAAAATTTGAGTACCAAGAGCGGTAACCCCCCCCCCGAGCTACATTTGGGCTTACCATGAGGCGTTGCTCAGGGAGTCCCTGCAGCACTTACCTTGTCCTTCGCTCCCGTGATGTGTCCCCTGCAGCATCCCCAGCCATCTCCTCCGGCCGATGCCGGCATCCGGCTTCCGTGTTCCGGTCCCTGTGACGTCGGGACAAACTGGCGCCGGAACCGACGGCAAATTTGAAATTTTTTAAAAATGTCATTTTTTAAAAAATGATTATTACATAGTAAAACATTGCTGTTTCAATGCATTTCACATACATTGTGTCCCGAGTGCTTTGTCCGGCGCCCTGCCTGCATTTTTACTGTTCTTTCTGCCTGGAAACTGAGAAACGTCCATGGCGTCCAAAAAGCGCCCCTTTAGGTCAGACGCGGTTTTAGACCGGCTAGAGAACAGCGATAGTAAATCAGAACCACTTGCAGAATTGAGTGATAATGATTCTTGGGGGAAATTCCTCATCTGACACTGAAAATGATTTTGCGACTGAGCTCAGCGATGTGCGAATTTGCCTCTGTATTTCACATTTCAGTGTTTTTGGTTTGATTATATTATTGAATTACATTTATTATTATTATATTATTATTTTTTATGATTATTTATTAAATTATAATTTATGATTTTGTGTTTCAAGTTTTATCCTCCCCGGGATGTTTACTAGACTCTTGTTCGGACAGATTTCAGGGAGTTATTCCTAAAAATTACAGCCTACAATAAAAAACTACATATTTCCATGCAAAATAATGTACCGCTTTCAGCACAAAAAAACGGAAATAATCACACCGCCGAGGTTAAACTAGCGCAACGCTGTATAGCAAAAAAATGGCGTACATTGGAGTATCTATACCATAGTTTGTAGACGCTATAACTTTCACACAAAGTAATCAATATACACTCATTGGGATTTTTTTACCAAAAACATGGAGCAGAATACATTTTGGCCTAAATTTATAACCAACTTTGAGTTTACTATATATTCTTTATAGCTGAAAGTAAAAAATATTGTTTTTCTTCAACATTTTTGGTCTTTTTTTGTTTATAGTGTGAAAAATAAAAAGCGCACAGGTGATCAAACACCACTGAAAGAAAGCTCTATTTGTGTGAAAAAAAGGACTTAAATTTTGTTTGGGTGCAGCGTTGCATGACCGCGCAATTATCAGTTGAATTAGTGCAGTGCGGAGTAGCAAAAAGAAGCAAAAAGAGGCGTGGTCAGGAAGGGGGGCAAATCCTCTGGATGGCAAGGGGTTAAACTGCATGGATTGTTTACAAATACTTTAAACAAACAGCACTACTTTTTTCTTACAGCTACTAATTGTTGAGCGAATAGTAAAGGCGCTAGATCCAAAAAACACCAGAAGACAAATCTTGGAACCTACCAAAGGAACCTGGTGGGATTAAGCCAGCTGGATTGCCCAAGAAATGAAACTTTAAGCAAAGTGTGGGGCCCAGTAGGGATTTGTACATAATGATCACTTAACATTCCCCAAGTTACAATGTTCTGTGTCTGAAATACTCACATTTCTGGTAGTTCTGATCGGCACACATTGTAGAAAGGTGAGGCCACAGAAATTCCACCTAGACTGTAGTAGGTCATCTACTGAATACACCATATTACATACAATATATATTGCAGTGATCACTTACCTGTGTATACCGATACATATTGAGGAGCTGGGCCATCGCATGATTTGAATGGAAAGTACTGTCACCAATAAAACCGGCCACTTCTCCATGTTCCTTACAGTGATAGTTTGGGATTTCCTTGTCTTCGGACAATATATTCATGACAGATCCCAAAATTCTCTTTGGATCAGAACAAGTACTAAATATATGATAGCCCAGGGTGACATTGGGCAGAAGATTTGGATTCTTGTTAATCTCCTTGACAGCAGTGATGATCGCCAAGATGCTTTTGTACTCTAAAAGGTCTGCGCTGCAGGATATTGAGAGTGTTTCAAACTTCACAAAAAGGTAACTTTTTTAGCACCCCACTCCACACAGGTTACATTTCGGTTTTGGCGCCGGCATATTTAGATGAGCAGTAATTTATTTTCAAGTCTGCTCAGATCTGTACCTAAGCCTGGTGGATCATTGCTAGTGCCTGCTTCTGGAAGAAGCTTCCACAAATAAAGCAGGAGGGTCAGCCACTGGGTTATGCATATTTTTTCTTTCTTCAGCCAATCCCTGGAAGGGGGTACCCAGAAGGTGGCTGGGGAGAAGATAAATGTTATACATTAAATTATACATGGAGATCATATCTCCGCCTTATGTATTATACAGCTGATCATGGAGATAATGGTGATCATATCCCCCCTTATGTATTATACATGGAGTTCATATCCCCCTTATGTATTATACATGGAGATCATATCCCCCCTTATGTATTATACATGGAGATCATATCCCCCCTTATGTATTATACATGGTGATCATATCCCCCCTTATGTATTATACATGGAGTTCATATCCCCCTTATGTATTATACATGGAGATCATATCCCCCCTTATGTATTATACATGGAGATCATATCCCCCTTATGTATTGTACATGGAGATCATATCCCCCTTATGTATTATACATGGAGATCATATCCCCCTTATGTATTATACATGGAGATCATATCCCCCCTTATGTATTATACATGGAGATCATATCCCCCCTTAGGTATTATACATGGAGATCATATCCCCCCCTTATGTATTATACATGGAGATCATATCCCCCCTTATGTATTGTACATGGAGATCATATCCCCCTTATGTATTATACATGGAGATCATATCCCCCTTATGTATTATACATGGAGATCATATCCCCCCTTATGTATTATACATGGAGATAATATCCCCCCTTATGTATTATACATGGTGAACATATCCCCCCTTATGTATTATACATGGAGATCATATCCCCCTTATGTATTATACATGGAGATCATATCCCCCCTTATGTATTTTACATGGAGATCATATCCCCCTTATGTATTATACATGGATATCATATCCCCCCCCTTATGTATTATACATGGAGATCATATCCCCCCTTATGTATTATACATGGAGATCTTATCCCCCCTTATGTATTATACATGGAGTTCATATCCCCCCTTATGTATTATACATGGAGATCATATCCCCCTTATGTATTATACATGGAGATCATATCCCCCTTATGTATTATACATGGATATCATATCCCCCTTATGTATTATACATGGAGATCATATCCCCCCTTATGTATTATACAGGGAGATCATATCCCCCCCCCCTTATGTATTATACATGGAGATCATATCCCTCCTTATGTATTATAAATGGAGATCATATCCCCCCTTATGTATTATATATGGAGATCATATCCCCCTTATGTATTATACATGGAGATCATATCCCCCCTTATGTATTATACATGGAGATCATATCCCCCTTATGTATTATACATGGAGATCATATCCCCCTTATGTATTACACATGGAGATCATATCACCCCTTATGTATTATACATGGAGATCATATCCCCCCTTATGTATTATACATGGAGATCATATCCCCCCTTATGTATTATACATGGAGATCATATCCCCCTTATGTATTATACATGGAGATCATATCCCCCTTATGTATTATACATGGAGATCATATCCCCCTTATGTATTATACATGGAGATCATATCCCCCCCTAATGTATTATACATGGTGATCATATCCCCCCTTATGTATTATACATGGAGATCATATCCCCCTTATGTATTATACATGGAGATCATATCCCCCTTATGTATTATACATGGAGATCATATCCCCCCCTAATGTATTATACATGGTGATCATATCCCCCCTTATGTATTATACATGGAGATCATATCCCCCCTTATGTATTATACATGGAGATCATATCCCCCTTATGTATTATACATGGAGATCATATCCCCCCCTTATGTATTATACATGGTGATCATATCCCCCCCTTATGTATTATACATGGAGATCATATCCCCCCTTATGTATTATACATGGAGATCATATCCCCCTTATGTATTATACATGGAGATATTATCCCCCCTTATGTATTATACATGGAGATATTATCCCCCCTTATGCATTATACATGGAGATCATATCCCCCTTATGTATTATACATGGAGATCATATCCCCCCCTTATGTATTATACATGGAGATCATATCCCCCCTTATACATTATACATGGAGATCATATCCCCCTTATGTATTATACATGGAGATCACATCCCCCCCCCCTTATGTATTATACATGGAGATCATATCCCCCCTTATGTATTATACATGGATATCATATCCCCCCTTATGTATTACACATGGAGATCATATCCCCCCTTATGTATTATACATGGAGATCATATCCCCCCTTATGTATTATACATGGAGATCATATCCCCCCTTATGTATTATACATGGAGATCATATCCCCCTTATGTATTGTACATGGAGATCATATCCCCCTTATGTATTATACATGGAGATCATATCCCCCTTATGTATTATACATGGAGATCATATCCCCCTTATGTATTATACATGGAGATCATATCACCCTTATGTATTATACATGGAGATCATATCCCACTTATGTATTATACATGGAGATCATATCCCCCCTTATGTATTATACATGGAGATCATATCCCCCCTTATGTATTATACAGGGAGATCATATCTCCCCCCCCCTTATGTATTATACATGGAGATCATATCCCTCCTTATGTATTATACATGGAGATCATATCCCCCCTTATGTATTATATATGGAGATCATATCCCCCTTATGTATTATACATGGAGATCATATCCCCCCTTATGTATTATACATGGAGATCATATCCCCCTTATGTATTATACATGGATATCATATCCCCCCCTTATGTATTATACATGGAGATCATATCCCTCCTTATGTATTATACATGGAGATCATATCCCCCCTTATGTATTATATATGGAGATCATATCCCACTTATGTATTATACATGGAGATCATATCCCCCCTTATGTATTATACATGGAGATCATATCCCCCCTTATGTATTATACAGGGAGATCATATCTCCCCCCCCCTTATGTATTATACATGGAGATCATATCCCTCCTTATGTATTATACATGGAGATCATATCCCCCCTTATGTATTATATATGGAGATCATATCCCCCTTATGTATTATACATGGAGATCATATCCCCCCTTATGTATTATACATGGAGATCATATCCCCCTTATGTATTATACATGGATATCATATCCCCCTTATGTATTATACATGGAGATCATATCCCCCCTTATGTATTATACAGGGAGATCATATCCCCCCCCCCCCTTATGTATTATACATGGAGATCATATCCCTCCTTATGTATTATAAATGGAGATCATATCCCCCCTTATGTATTATATATGGAGATCATATCCCCCTTATGTATTATACATGGAGGTCATATCCCCCCTTATGTATTATACATGGAGATCATATCCCCCTTATGTATTATACATGGAGATCATATCCCCCTTATGTATTACACATGGAGATCATATCACCCCTTATGTATTATACATGGAGATCATATCCCCCCTTATGTATTATACATGGAGATCATATCCCCCCTTATGTATTATACATGGAGATCATATCCCCCTTATGTATTATACATGGAGATCATATCCCCCTTATGTATTATACATGGAGATCATATCCCCCCCTAATGTATTATACATGGTGATCATATCCCCCCTTATGTATTATACATGGAGATCATATCCCCCTTATGTATTATACATGGAGATCATATCCCCCTTATGTATTATACATGGAGATCATATCCCCCCTTATGTATTATACATGGAGATCATATCACCCTTATGTATTATACATGGAGATCATATCCCCCCCTTATGTATTATACATGGTGATCATATCCCCCCCTTATGTATTATACATGGAGATCATATCCCCCCTTATGTATTATACATGGAGATCATATCCCCCCTTATGTATTATACATGGAGATATTATCCCCCCTTATGTATTATACATGGAGATATTATCCCCCCTTATGCATTATACATGGAGATCATATCTCCCTTATGTATTATACATGGAGATCATATCCCCCCCCTTATGTATTATACATGGAGATCATATCCCCCCTTATACATTATACATGGAGATCATATCCCCCTTATGTATTATACATGGAGATCACATCCCCCCCCCCTTATGTATTATACATGGAGATCATATCCCCCCTTATGTATTATACATGGATATCATATCCCCCCTTATGTATTACACATGGAGATCATATCCCCCCTTATGTATTATACATGGAGATCATATCCCCCCTTATGTATTATACATGGAGATCATATCCCCCCTTATGTATTATACATGGAGATCATATCCCCCTTATGTATTGTACATGGAGATCATATCCCCCTTATGTATTATACATGGAGATCATATCCCCCTTATGTATTATACATGGAGATCATATCCCCCTTATGTATTATACATGGAGATCATATCCCCCTTATGTATTATACATGGAGATCATATCACCCTTATGTATTATACATGGAGATCATATCCCCCCTTATGTATTATACATGGAGATCATATCCCCCCTTATGTATTATACATGGAGATCATATCCCCCCTTATGTATTATACAGGGAGATCATATCCCCCCCCCTTATGTATTATACATGGAGATCATATCCCTCCTTATGTATTATACATGGAGATCATATCCCCCCTTATGTATTATATATGGAGATCATATCCCCCTTATGTATTATACATGGAGATCATATCCCCCCTTATGTATTATACATGGAGATCATATCCCCCTTATGTATTATACATGGAGATCATATCCCCCCCTAATGTATTATACATGGTGATCATATCCCCCCGTATGTATTATACATGGAGATCATATCCCCCCTTATGTATTATACATGGATATCATATCCCCCTTATGTATTATACATGGAGATCATATCCCCCCCTTATGTATTATACATGGTGATCATATCCCCCCCTTATGTATTATACATGGAGATCATATCCCCCCTTATGTATTATACATGGAGATCATATCCCCCCTTATGTATTATACATGGAGATCATATCCCCCCTTATGTATTATACATGGAGATCATATCCCCCCTTATGCATTATACATGGAGATCATATCCCCCTTATGTATTATACATGGAGATCATATCCCCCCCCCCTTATGTATTATACATGGAGATCATATCCCCCCTTATACATTATACATGGAGATCATATCCCCCTTATGTATTATACATGGAGATCACATCCCCCCCCCTTATGTATTATACATGGAGATCATATCCCCCCTTATGTATTATACATGGATATCATATCCCCCCTTATGTATTACACATGGAGATCATATCCCCCCTTATGTATTATACATGGAGATCATATCCCCCTTATGTATTATACATGGAGATCATACCCCCCTTATGTATTATACATGGAGATCATATCCCCCTTATGTATTATACATGGAGATCATATCCCCCCCTTATGTATTATACATGGTGATCATATCCCCCTTATGTATTATACATGGAGATAATACCCCCCTTATGTATTATACATGGAGATCATATCCCCCCTTATGTATTATACATGGTGATCATATCCCCCTTATGCATTATACATGGAGATCATATCCCCCCTTATGTATTATACATGGGGATCATATCCCCCCTTATTTATTATACATTGAGATCAAATCCCCCCTATGTATTATACATGGAGATCATATCCCCCCTTATATATTATACATGGAGATCATATCCCCCCTTATATATTATACATGGAGATCATATCCCCCTAATGTATTATACATGGAGTTCATATCCCCCCCTAATGTATTATACATGGAGATCAAATCCCCCCTTATGTATTATACATGGAGATCACATGCACCCCTTATGTATTATAAATGGAGATCATATCCCCCCTTATGTATTATAAATGGATATCATATCCCCCCTTATGTAATATACACGGAGATCATATCCCCCTTATGTATTATACATGGAGATCATATCCCCCTTATGTATTATACATGGAGATCATATCCCCCCTTATGTATTATACATGGAGATCATAGCCCCCCATTATGTATTATACATGGAGATCATATCCCCCCTTATGTATTATACATGGAGATCATATCCCCCCTTATGTATTATACGTGGAGATCATATCCCACCTTATGTATTATACGTGGAGATCATATCCCCCTTATGTATTATACATGGTGATCATATCCCCCCTTATGTATTATACATGGAGATCATATCCCCCCTTATGTATTATAAATGGAGATCATATCCCCCCTTATGTATTATACATGGAGATCATATCCCCCTTATGTATTATACATGGAGATCATATCCCCCCTTATGTATTATACATGGAGATCATATCCCCCCTTATGTATTATACATGGAGATCATATCCCCCCTTATGTATTATACATGGTGATCATATCCCCCTTATGTATTATACATGGAGATCATATCCCCCCTTATGTATTATACATGGAGATCATATCCCCCTTATGTATTATACATGAAGATCATATCCCCCCTTATGTATTATACATGGACATCATATCCCCCCTTATGTATTATACATTGAGATCATATCCCCCCTTATGTATTATACATGGAGATCATATCCCCCTTATGTATTATACATGGAGATCATATCCCCATTATTTATTATACATGGAGATCATATCCCCCTTTATGTATTATACATGGAGATCATATCCCCCTTATGTATTATACATGGAGATCATATCCCCCCTTATGTATTATACATGGAGATCATATCCCCCTTATGTATTATACATGGAGATCATATCCCCCTTATGTATTATACATGGAGATCATATCCCCCCTTATGTATTATACATGGAGATAATATCCCCCCTTATGTATTATACATGGTGAACATATCCCCCCTTATGTATTATACATGGAGATCATATCCCCCTTATGTATTATACATGGAGATCATATCCCCCCTTATGTATTTTACATGGAGATCATATCCCCCTTATGTATTATACATGGAGATCATTTCCCCCCTTATGTATTATACATGGAGATCATATCCCCCCTTATGTATTATACATGGAGATCTTATCCCCCCTTATGTATTATACATGGAGTTCATATCCCCCCTTATGTATTATACATGGAGATCATATCCCCCTTATGTATTATACATGGAGATCATATCCCCCTTATGTATTATACATGGATATCATATCCCCCTTATGTATTATACATGGAGATCATATCCCCCCTTATGTATTATACAGGGAGATCATATCCCCCCCCCCTTATGTATTATACATGGAGATCATATCCCTCCTTATGTATTATACATGGAGATCATATCCCCCTTATGTATTATACATGGAGATCATATCCCCCCCTTATGTATTATACATGGTGATCATATCCCCCTTATGTATTATACATGGAGATAATACCCCCCTTATGTATTATACATGGAGATCATATCCCCCCTTATGTATTATACATGGTGATCATATCCCCCTTATGCATTATACATGGAGATCATATCCCCCCTTATGTATTATACATGGGGATCATATCCCCCCTTATTTATTATACATTGAGATCAAATCCCCCCTATGTATTATACATGGAGATCATATCCCCCCTTATATATTATACATGGAGATCATATCCCCCCTTATATATTATACATGGAGATCATATCCCCCTAATGTATTATACATGGAGTTCATATCCCCCCCTAATGTATTATACATGGAGATCAAATCCCCCCTTATGTATTATACATGGAGATCACATGCACCCCTTATGTATTATAAATGGAGATCATATCCCCCCTTATGTATTATAAATGGATATCATATCCCCCCTTATGTAATATACACGGAGATCATATCCCCCTTATGTATTATACATGGAGATCATATCCCCCTTATGTATTATACATGGAGATCATATCCCCCCTTATGTATTATACATGGAGATCATAGCCCCCCATTATGTATTATACATGGAGATCATATCCCCCCTTATGTATTATACATGGAGATCATATCCCCCCTTATGTATTATACGTGGAGATCATATCCCACCTTATGTATTATACGTGGAGATCATATCCCCCTTATGTATTATACATGGTGATCATATCCCCCCTTATGTATTATACATGGAGATCATATCCCCCCTTATGTATTATAAATGGAGATCATATCCCCCCTTATGTATTATACATGGAGATCATATCCCCCTTATGTATTATACATGGAGATCATATCCCCCCTTATGTATTATACATGGAGATCATATCCCCCCTTATGTATTATACATGGAGATCATATCCCCCCTTATGTATTATACATGGTGATCATATCCCCCTTATGTATTATACATGGAGATCATATCCCCCCTTATGTATTATACATGGAGATCATATCCCCCTTATGTATTATACATGAAGATCATATCCCCCCTTATGTATTATACATGGACATCATATCCCCCCTTATGTATTATACATTGAGATCATATCCCCCCTTATGTATTATACATGGAGATCATATCCCCCTTATGTATTATACATGGAGATCATATCCCCATTATTTATTATACATGGAGATCATATCCCCCTTTATGTATTATACATGGAGATCATATCCCCCTTATGTATTATACATGGAGATCATATCCCCCCTTATGTATTATACATGGAGATCATATCCCCCTTATGTATTATACATGGAGATCATATCCCCCTTATGTATTATACATGGAGATCATATCCCCCCTTATGTATTATACATGGAGATAATATCCCCCCTTATGTATTATACATGGTGAACATATCCCCCCTTATGTATTATACATGGAGATCATATCCCCCTTATGTATTATACATGGAGATCATATCCCCCCTTATGTATTTTACATGGAGATCATATCCCCCTTATGTATTATACATGGAGATCATTTCCCCCCTTATGTATTATACATGGAGATCATATCCCCCCTTATGTATTATACATGGAGATCTTATCCCCCCTTATGTATTATACATGGAGTTCATATCCCCCCTTATGTATTATACATGGAGATCATATCCCCCTTATGTATTATACATGGAGATCATATCCCCCTTATGTATTATACATGGATATCATATCCCCCTTATGTATTATACATGGAGATCATATCCCCCCTTATGTATTATACAGGGAGATCATATCCCCCCCCCCTTATGTATTATACATGGAGATCATATCCCTCCTTATGTATTATAAATGGAGATCATATCCCCCCTTATGTATTATATATGGAGATCATATCCCCCTTATGTATTATACATGGAGATCATATCCCCCCTTATGTATTATACATGGAGATCATATCCCCCTTATGTATTATACATGGAGATCATATCCCCCTTATGTATTACACATGGAGATCATATCACCCCTTATGTATTATACATGGAGATCATATCCCCCCTTATGTATTATACATGGAGATCATATCCCCCCTTATGTATTATACATGGAGATCATATCCCCCTTATGTATTATACATGGAGATCATATCCCCCTTATGTATTATACATGGAGATCATATCCCCCTTATGTATTATACATGGAGATCATATCCCCCCCTAATGTATTATACATGGTGATCATATCCCCCCTTATGTATTATACATGGAGATCATATCCCCCTTATGTATTATACATGGAGATCATATCCCCCTTATGTATTATACATGGAGATCATATCCCCCCCTAATGTATTATACATGGTGATCATATCCCCCCTTATGTATTATACATGGAGATCATATCCCCCCTTATGTATTATACATGGAGATCATATCCCCCTTATGTATTATACATGGAGATCATATCCCCCCCTTATGTATTATACATGGTGATCATATCCCCCCCTTATGTATTATACATGGAGATCATATCCCCCCTTATGTATTATACATGGAGATCATATCCCCCTTATGTATTATACATGGAGATATTATCCCCCCTTATGTATTATACATGGAGATATTATCCCCCCTTATGCATTATACATGGAGATCATATCCCCCTTATGTATTATACATGGAGATCATATCCCCCCCTTATGTATTATACATGGAGATCATATCCCCCCTTATACATTATACATGGAGATCATATCCCCCTTATGTATTATACATGGAGATCACATCCCCCCCCCCTTATGTATTATACATGGAGATCATATCCCCCCTTATGTATTATACATGGATATCATATCCCCCCTTATGTATTACACATGGAGATCATATCCCCCCTTATGTATTATACATGGAGATCATATCCCCCCTTATGTATTATACATGGAGATCATATCCCCCCTTATGTATTATACATGGAGATCATATCCCCCTTATGTATTGTACATGGAGATCATATCCCCCTTATGTATTATACATGGAGATCATATCCCCCTTATGTATTATACATGGAGATCATATCCCCCTTATGTATTATACATGGAGATCATATCACCCTTATGTATTATACATGGAGATCATATCCCACTTATGTATTATACATGGAGATCATATCCCCCCTTATGTATTATACATGGAGATCATATCCCCCCTTATGTATTATACAGGGAGATCATATCTCCCCCCCCCTTATGTATTATACATGGAGATCATATCCCTCCTTATGTATTATACATGGAGATCATATCCCCCCTTATGTATTATATATGGAGATCATATCCCCCTTATGTATTATACATGGAGATCATATCCCCCCTTATGTATTATACATGGAGATCATATCCCCCTTATGTATTATACATGGATATCATATCCCCCCCTTATGTATTATACATGGAGATCATATCCCTCCATATGTATTATACATGGAGATCATATCCCCCCTTATGTATTATATATGGAGATCATATCCCCCTTATGTATTATACATGGAGATCATATCCCCCCTTATGTATTATACATGGAGATCATATCCCCCCTTATGTATTATACAGGGAGATCATATCCCCCCCCCCCCTTATGTATTATACATGGAGATCATATCCCTCCTTATGTATTATAAATGGAGATCATATCCCCCCTTATGTATTATATATGGAGATCATATCCCCCTTATGTATTATACATGGAGGTCATATCCCCCCTTACGTATTATACATGGAGATCATATCCCCCTTATGTATTATACATGGAGATCATATCCCCCTTATGTATTACACATGGAGATCATATCACCCCTTATGTATTATACATGGAGATCATATCCCCCCTTATGTATTATACATGGAGATCATATCCCCCCTTATGTATTATACATGGAGATCATATCCCCCTTATGTATTATACATGGAGATCATATCCCCCTTATGTATTATACATGGAGATCATATCCCCCCCTAATGTATTATACATGGTGATCATATCCCCCCTTATGTATTATACATGGAGATCATATCCCCCTTATGTATTATACATGGAGATCATATCCCCCTTATGTATTATACATGGAGATCATATCCCCCCCTAATGTATTATACATGGTGATCATATCCCCCCTTATGTATTATACATGGAGATCATATCCCCCCTTATGTATTATACATGGAGATCATATCCCCCTTATGTATTATACATGGAGATCATATCCCCCCCTTATGTATTATACATGGTGATCATATCCCCCCCTTATGTATTATACATGGAGATCATATCCCCCCTTATGTATTATACATGGAGATCATATCCCCCCTTATGTATTATACATGGAGATATTATCCCCCCTTATGCATTATACATGGAGATCATATCTCCCTTATGTATTATACATGGAGATCATATCCCCCCCCTTATGTATTATACATGGAGATCATATCCCCCCTTATACATTATACATGGAGATCATATCCCCCTTATGTATTATACATGGAGATCACATCCCCCCCCCCCCCCTTATGTATTATACATGGAGATCATATCCCCCCTTATGTATTATACATGGATATCATATCCCCCTTATGTATTACACATGGAGATCATATCCCCCCTTATGTATTATACATGGAGATCATATCCCCCCTTATGTATTATACATGGAGATCATATCCCCCCTTATGTATTATACATGGAGATCATATCCCCCTTATGTATTGTACATGGAGATCATATCCCCCTTATGTATTATACATGGAGATCATATCCCCCTTATGTATTATACATGGAGATCATATCCCCCTTATGTATTATACATGGAGATCATATCCCCCTTATGTATTATACATGGAGATCATATCACCCTTATGTATTATACATGGAGATCATATCCCCCCTTATGTATTATACATGGAGATCATATCCCCCCTTATGTATTATACATGGAGATCATATCCCCCCTTATGTATTATACATGGAGATATTATCCCCCCTTATGTATTATACATGGAGATATTATCCCCCCTTATGCATTATACATGGAGATCATATCTCCCTTATGTATTATACATGGAGATCATATCCCCCCCCTTATGTATTATACATGGAGATCATATCCCCCCTTATACATTATACATGGAGATCATATCCCCCTTATGTATTATACATGGAGATCACATCCCCCCCCCCCCTTATGTATTATACATGGAGATCATATCCCCCCTTATGTATTATACATGGATATCATATCCCCCTTATGTATTACACATGGAGATCATATCCCCCCTTATGTATTATACATGGAGATCATATCCCCCCTTATGTATTATACATGGAGATCATATCCCCCCTTATGTATTATACATGGAGATCATATCCCCCTTATGTATTGTACATGGAGATCATATCCCCCTTATGTATTATACATGGAGATCATATCCCCCTTATGTATTATACATGGAGATCATATCCCCCTTATGTATTATACATGGAGATCATATCCCCCTTATGTATTATACATGGAGATCATATCACCCTTATGTATTATACATGGAGATCATATCCCCCCTTATGTATTATACATGGAGATCATATCCCCCCTTATGTATTATACATGGAGATCATATCCCCCCTTATGTATTATACAGGGAGATCATATCCCCCCCCCCTTATGTATTATACATGGAGATCATATCCCTCCTTATGTATTATACATGGAGATCATATCCCCCCTTATGTATTATATATGGAGATCATATCCCCCTTATGTATTATACATGGAGATCATATCCCCCCTTATGTATTATACATGGAGATCATATCCCCCTTATGTATTATACATGGAGATCATATCCCCCCCTAATGTATTATACATGGTGATCATATCCCCCCGTATGTATTATACATGGAGATCATATCCCCCCTTATGTATTATACATGGATATCATATCCCCCTTATGTATTATACATGGAGATCATATCCCCCCCTTATGTATTATACATGGTGATCATATCCCCCCCTTATGTATTATACATGGAGATCATATCCCCCCTTATGTATTATACATGGAGATCATATCCCCCCTTATGTATTATACATGGAGATCATATCCCCCCTTATGTATTATACATGGAGATCATATCCCCCCTTATGCATTATACATGGAGATCATATCCCCCTTATGTATTATACATGGAGATCATATCCCCCCCCCTTATGTATTATACATGGAGATCATATCCCCCCTTATACATTATACATGGAGATCATATCCCCCTTATGTATTATACATGGAGATCACATCCCCCCCCCCTTATGTATTATACATGGAGATCATATCCCCCCTTATGTATTATACATGGATATCATATCCCCCCTTATGTATTACACATGGAGATCATATCCCCCCTTATGTATTATACATGGAGATCATATCCCCCTTATGTATTATACATGGAGATCATACCCCCCTTATGTATTATACATGGAGATCATATCCCCCTTATGTATTATACATGGAGATCATATCCCCCCCCTTATGTATTATACATGGTGATCATATCCCCCTTATGTATTATACATGGAGATAATACCCCCCTTATGTATTATACATGGAGATCATATCCCCCCTTATGTATTATACATGGTGATCATATCCCCCTTATGCATTATACATGGAGATCATATCCCCCCTTATGTATTATACATGGGGATCATATCCCCCCTTATTTATTATACATTGAGATCAAATCCCCCCTATGTATTATACATGGAGATCATATCCCCCCTTATATATTATACATGGAGATCATATCCCCCCTTATATATTATACATGGAGATCATATCCCCCTAATGTATTATACATGGAGTTCATATCCCCCCCTAATGTATTATACATGGAGATCAAATCCCCCCTTATGTATTATACATGGAGATCACATGCACCCCTTATGTATTATAAAAGGAGATCATATCCCCCCTTATGTATTATAAATGGATATCATATCCCCCCTTATGTAATATACACGGAGATCATATCCCCCTTATGTATTATACATGGAGATCATATCCCCCTTATGTATTATACATGGAGATCATATCCCCCCTTATGTATTATACATGGAGATCATAGCCCCCCATTATGTATTATACATGGAGATCATATCCCCCCTTATGTATTATACATGGAGATCATATCCCCCCTTATGTATTATACGTGGAGATCATATCCCACCTTATGTATTATACGTGGAGATCATATCCCCCTTATGTATTATACATGGTGATCATATCCCCCCTTATGTATTATACATGGAGATCATATCCCCCCTTATGTATTATAAATGGAGATCATATCCCCCCTTATGTATTATACATGGAGATCATATCCCCCTTATGTATTATACATGGAGATCATATCCCCCCTTATGTATTATACATGGAGATCATATCCCCCCTTATGTATTATACATGGAGATCATATCCCCCCTTATGTATTATACATGGTGATCATATCCCCCTTATGTATTATACATGGAGATCATATCCCCCCTTATGTATTATACATGGAGATCATATCTCCCTTATGTATTATACATGAAGATCATATCCCCCCTTATGTATTATACATGGACATCATATCCCCCCTTATGTATTATACATTGAGATCATATCCCCCCTTATGTATTATACATGGAGATCATATCCCCCTTATGTATTATACATGGAGATCATATCCCCATTATTTATTATACATGGAGATCATATCCCCCTTTATGTATTATACATGGAGATCATATCCCCCTTATGTATTATACATGGAGATCATATCCCCCCTTATGTATTATACATGGAGATCATATCCCCCTTACGTATTATACATGGAGATCATATCCCCCTTATGTATTATACATGGAGATCATATCCCCCCTTATGTTTTATACATGGAGATCATATCCCCCCCTTATGTATTATACATGGAGATCATATCCCCCCTTATGTATTATACATGGAGATCATATCCCCCTTATGTATTATACATGGAGATCATATCCCCCCTTATGTTTTATACATGGAGATCATATCCCCCCCTTATGTATTATACATGGAGATCATATCCCCCCTTATGTATTATACATGGAGATCATATCCCCCCTTATGTATTATACATGGAGATCATATCCCCCTTATGTATTATACATGGAGATCATATCCCCCCTTATGTATTATACATGGACATCATATCCCCCCTTATGTATTATACATTGAGATCATATCCCCCTTATGTATTATACATGGAGATCATATCCCCCTTATGTATTATACATGGAGATCATATCCCCATTATTTATTATACATGGAGATCATATCCCCCTTTATGTATTATACATGGAGATCATATCCCCCTTATGTATTACACATGGAGATCATATCACCCCTTATGTATTATACATGGAGATCATATCCCCCCTTATGTATTATACATGGAGATCATATCCCCCCTTATGTATTATACATGGAGATCATATCCCCCTTATGTATTATACATGGAGATCATATCCCCCTTATGTATTATACATGGAGATCATATCCCCCCCTAATGTATTATACATGGTGATCATATCCCCCCTTATGTATTATACATGGAGATCATATCCCCCTTATGTATTATACATGGAGATCATATCCCCCTTATGTATTATACATGGAGATCATATCCCCCCCTAATGTATTATACATGGTGATCATATCCCCCCTTATGTATTATACATGGAGATCATATCCCCCCTTATGTATTATACATGGAGATCATATCCCCCTTATGTATTATACATGGAGATCATATCCCCCCCTTATGTATTATACATGGTGATCATATCCCCCCCTTATGTATTATACATGGAGATCATATCCCCCCTTATGTATTATACATGGAGATCATATCCCCCCTTATGTATTATACATGGAGATATTATCCCCCCTTATGTATTATACATGGAGATATTATCCCCCCTTATGCATTATACATGGAGATCATATCTCCCTTATGTATTATACATGGAGATCATATCCCCCCCCTTATGTATTATACATGGAGATCATATCCCCCCTTATACATTATACATGGAGATCATATCCCCCTTATGTATTATACATGGAGATCACATCCCCCCCCCCCCTTATGTATTATACATGGAGATCATATCCCCCCTTATGTATTATACATGGATATCATATCCCCCCTTATGTATTACACATGGAGATCATATCCCCCCTTATGTATTATACATGGAGATCATATCCCCCCTTATGTATTATACATGGAGATCATATCCCCCCTTATGTATTATACATGGAGATCATATCCCCCTTATGTATTGTACATGGAGATCATATCCCCCTTATGTATTATACATGGAGATCATATCCCCCTTATGTATTATACATGGAGATCATATCCCCTTTATGTATTATACATGGAGATCATATCCCCCTTATGTATTATACATGGAGATCATATCACCCTTATGTATTATACATGGAGATCATATCCCCCCTTATGTATTATACATGGAGATCATATCCCCCCTTATGTATTATACATGGAGATCATATCCCCCCTTATGTATTATACAGGGAGATCATATCCCCCCCCCTTATGTATTATACATGGAGATCATATCCCTCCTTATGTATTATACATGGAGATCATATCCCCCCTTATGTATTATATATGGAGATCATATCCCCCTTATGTATTATACATGGAGATCATATCCCCCCTTATGTATTATACATGGAGATCATATCCCCCTTATGTATTATACATGGAGATCATATCCCCCCCTAATGTATTATACATGGTGATCATATCCCCCCGTATGTATTATACATGGAGATCATATCCCCCCTTATGTATTATACATGGATATCATATCCCCCTTATGTATTATACATGGAGATCATATCCCCCCCTTATGTATTATACATGGTGATCATATCCCCCCCTTATGTATTATACATGGAGATCATATCCCCCCTTATGTATTATACATGGAGATCATATCCCCCCTTATGTATTATACATGGAGATCATATCCCCCCTTATGTATTATACATGGAGATCATATCCCCCCTTATGCATTATACATGGAGATCATATCCCCCTTATGTATTATACATGGAGATCATATCCCCCCCCCCTTATGTATTATACATGGAGATCATATCCCCCCTTATACATTATACATGGAGATCATATCCCCCTTATGTATTATACATGGAGATCACATCCCCCCCCCTTATGTATTATACATGGAGATCATATCCCCCCTTATGTATTATACATGGATATCATATCCCCCCTTATGTATTACACATGGAGATCATATCCCCCCTTATGTATTATACATGGAGATCATATCCCCCTTATGTATTATACATGGAGATCATACCCCCCTTATGTATTATACATGGAGATCATATCCCCCTTATGTATTATACATGGAGATCATATCCCCCCCTTATGTATTATACATGGTGATCATATCCCCCTTATGTATTATACATGGAGATAATACCCCCCTTATGTATTATACATGGAGATCATATCCCCCCTTATGTATTATACATGGTGATCATATCCCCCTTATGCATTATACATGGAGATCATATCCCCCCTTATGTATTATACATGGGGATCATATCCCCCCTTATTTATTATACATTGAGATCAAATCCCCCCTATGTATTATACATGGAGATCATATCCCCCCTTATATATTATGCATGGAGATCATATCCCCCCTTATATATTATACATGGAGATCATATCCCCCTAATGTATTATACATGGAGTTCATATCCCCCCCTAATGTATTATACATGGAGATCAAATCCCCCCTTATGTATTATACATGGAGATCACATGCACCCCTTATGTATTATAAATGGAGATCATATCCCCCCTTATGTATTATAAATGGATATCATATCCCCCTTATGTAATATACACGGAGATCATATCCCCCTTATGTATTATACATGGAGATCATATCCCCCTTATGTATTATACATGGAGATCATATCCCCCCTTATGTATTATACATGGAGATCATAGCCCCCCATTATGTATTATACATGGAGATCATATCCCCCCTTATGTATTATACATGGAGATCATATCCCCCCTTATGTATTATACGTGGAGATCATATCCCACCTTATGTATTATACGTGGAGATCATATCCCCCTTATGTATTATACATGGTGATCATATCCCCCCTTATGTATTATACATGGAGATCATATCCCCCCTTATGTATTATAAATGGAGATCATATCCCCCTTATGTATTATACATGGAGATCATATCCCCCTTATGTATTATACATGGAGATCATATCCCCATTATTTATTATACATGGAGATCATATCCCCCTTATGTATTATACATGGAGATCATATCCCCCCCTTATGTATTATACATGGTGATCATATCCCCCTTATGTATTATACATGGAGGTAATATCCCCCTTATGTATTATACATGGAGATCATATCCCCCCTTATGTATTATGCATGGAGATCATATCCCCCCTTATGTATTATACATGGTGATCATATCCCCCTTATGTATTATACATTGAGATTAAATCCCCCCTATGTATTATACATGGAGATCATATCCCCCTTATATATTATACATGTAGATCATATCCCCCTAATGTATTATACATGGAGTTCATATCCCCCCCTAATGTATTATACATGGAGATCAAATCCCCCCTTATGTATTATACATGGAGATCAAATCCCCCCTTATGTATTATACATGGAGATCACATGCACCCCTTATGTATTATAAATGGAGATCATATCCCCCCTTATGTATTATAAATGGATATCATATCCCCCCTTATGTAATATACACGGAGATCATATCCCCCTTATGTATTATACATGGAGATCATATCCCCCTTATGTATTATACATGGAGATCATATCCCCCCTTATGTATTATACATGGAGATCATAGCCCCCCATTATGTATTATACATGGAGATCATATCCCCCCTTATGTATTATACATGGAGATCATATCCCCCCTTATGTATTATACATGGAAATCATATCCCCCCTTATGTATTATACGTGGAGATCATATCCCCCTTATGTATTATACATGGTGATCATATCCCCCCTTATGTATTATACATGGAGATCATATCACCCCTTATGTATTATAAATGGAGATCATATCCCCCTTATGTATTATACATGGAGATCATATCCCCCTTATGTATTATACTGTACATGGAGATCATATCCCCCCCTTATGTATTATACATGGAGATCATATCCCCCCCTTATGTATTATACATGGAGATCATATCCCCCCTTATGTATTATACATGGAGATCATATCCCCCCCTTATGTATTATACGTGGAGATCATATCCCCCTTATGTATTATACATGGTGATCATATCCCCCCTTATGTATTATACATGGAGATCATATCCCCCCTTATGTATTATACATGGAGATCATATCCCCCTTATGTATTATACATGGAGATCATATCCCCCCCTTATGTTTTATACATGGAGATCATATCCCCCCCTTATGTATTATACATGGAGATCATATCCCCCCTTATGTATTATACATGGAGATCATATCCCCCCTTATGTTTTATACATGGAGATCATATCCCCCCCTTATGTATTATACATGGAGATCATATCCCCCCTTATGTATTATACATGGAGATCATATCCCCCCTTATGTATTATACATGGAGATCATATCCCCCTTATGTATTATACATGGAGATCATATCCCCCCTTATGTATTATACATGGACATCATATCCCCCCTTATGTATTATACATTGAGATCATATCCCCCTTATGTATTATACATGGAGATTATATCCCCCTTATGTATTATACATGGAGATCATATCCCCATTATTTATTATACATGGAGATCATATCCCCCTTTATGTATTATACATGGAGATCATATCCCCCTTATGTATTATACATGGAGATCATATCCCCCCTTATGTATTATACATGGAGGTCATATCCCCCTTATGTATTATACATGGAGATCATATCCCCCCCTTATGTTTTATACATGGAGATCATATCCCCCCTTATGTTTTATACATGGAGATCATATCCCCCTTATGTATTATACATGGAGATCATACCCCCCCTTATGTTTTATACATGGTGATCATATCCCCCCTTATGTATTATACATGGAGATCATATCCCCCCCTTATTTATTATACATGTTGATCATATCCATCTTATGTATTATACACGGAGATCATATCCCCCTTATGTATTATACATGGAGATCATATCCCCCTTATGTATTATACATTGAGATCATATCCCCCCTTATGTATTATACATGGTGATCATATCCCCCCTTATGTATTATACATGGAGATCATATCCCCCTTATGTATTATACATGGAGATCATATCCCCCTTATGTATTATACATGGATATCATATCCCCCTTCTGTATTATACATGGAGATCATATCCCCCCTTATGTATTATACATGGAGATCATATCCCCCCCTTATGTATTTTGCATGTTGATCATATCCTCCTTCTGTATTATACATGGAGGTCATAGCCCCCCTTTTGTATTATACATGGAGATCATATCTCCCCCTTATGTATTTTACATGTTGATCATATCCCCCCCTTATGTATTATACATGGAGATCATATCCCCCCTTATGTATTATACATGGAGATCACATCCCCCCTTATGTATTATACATGGAGATCATATCCCCCCCTTATGTATTATACATTGTGATCATATCCCCCTTATGTATTATACATGGAGATCATATCCCCCTTATGTATTATACATGGAGATCATATCCCCCTTATGTATTATACTTGGAGATCATATCCTCCCTTATGTATTATACATTGAGATCAAATCCCCCCTATGTATTATACATGGAGATCATATCCCCCCTTATGTATTATACATGGTGATCATATCCCCCTTATGCATTATACATGGAGATCATATCCCCCCTTATGTATTATGCATGGAGATCATATCCCCCCCTTATGTATTATACATGGTGATCATATCCCCCTTATGTATTATACATTGAGATTAAATCCCCCCTATGTATTATACATGGAGATCATATCCCACTTATATATTATACATGTAGATCATATCCCCCTAATGTATTATACATGGAGTTCATATCCCCCCTAATGTATTATACATGGAGATCAAATCCCCCCTTATGTATTATACATGGAGATCAAATCCCCCCTTATGTATTATACATGGAGATCACATGCACCCCTTATGTATTATAAATGGAGATCATATCCCCCCTTATGTATTATAAATGGATATCATATCCCCCTTATGTATTATACATGGAGATCATATCCCCCTTATGTATTATACATGGAGATCATATCCCCCTTATGTATTATACATGGAGATCATATCCCCCCTTATGTATTATACATGGAGATCATAGCCCCCCATTATGTATTATACATGGAGATCATATCCCCCCTTATGTATTATACATGGAGATCATATCCCCCCTTATGTATTATACATGGAAATCATATCCCCCCTTATGTATTATACATGGAAATCATATCCCCCCTTATGTATTATATGTGGAGATCATATCCCCCTTATGTATTATACATGGTGATCATATCCCCCCTTATGTATTATACATGGAGATCATATCCCCCCTTATGTATTATAAATGGAGATCATATCCCCCCTTATGTATTATACATGGAGATCATATCCCCCTTATGTATTATACTTGGAGATCATATCCCCCTTATGTATTATACATGGAGATCATATCCCCCCTTATGTATTATACATGGAGATCATATCCCCCCTTATGTATTATACATGGAGATCATATCCCCCCTTATGTATTATACATGGTGATCATATCCCCCTTATGTATTATACATTGAGATTAAATCCCCCCTATGTATTATACATGGAGATCATATCCCACTTATATATTATACATGTAGATCATATCCCCCTAATGTATTATACGTGGAGTTCATATCCCCCCTAATGTATTATACATGGAGATCAAATCCCCCCTTATGTATTATACATGGAGATCAAATCCCCCCTTATGTATTATACATGGAGATCACATGCACCCCTTATGTATTATAAATGGAGATCATATCCCCCCTTATGTATTATAAATGGATATCATATCCCCCCTTATGTAATATACACGGAGATCATATCCCCCTTATGTATTATACATGGAGATCATATCCCCCTTATGTATTATACATGGAGATCATATCCCCCCTTATGTATTATACATGGAGATCATAGCCCCCCATTATGTATTATACATGGAGATCATATCCCCCCTTATGTATTATACATGGAGATCATATCCCCCCTTATGTATTATACATGGAAATCATATCCCCCCTTATGTATTATACGTGGAGATCATATCCCCCTTATGTATTATACATGGTGATCATATCCCCCCTTATGTATTATACATGGAGATCATATCCCCCCTTATGTATTATAAATGGAGATCATATCCCCCCTTATGTATTATACATGGAGATCATATCCCCCTTATGTATTATACTTGGAGATCATATCCCCCTTATGTATTATACATGGAGATCATATCCCCCCTTATGTATTATACATGGAGATCATATCCCCCCTTATGTATTATACATGGAGATCATATCCCCCCTTATGTATTATACATGGTGATCATATCCCCCTTATGTATTATACATGGAGATCATATCCCCCCTTATGTATTATACATGGAGATCATATCCCCCTTATCTATTATACATGGAGATCATATCCCCCCTTATGTATTATACATGGACATCATATCCCCCCTTATGTATTATACATTGAGATCATATCCCCCTTATGTATTATACATGGAGATCATATCCCCCCTTATGTATTATACATGGAGATCATATCCCCCTTATGTATTATACATGGAGATCATATCCCCATTATTTATTATACATGGAGATCATATCCCCCTTTATGTATTATACATGGAGATCTTATCCCCCTTATGTATTATACATGGAGATCATATCCCCCCTTATGTATTATACATAGAGATCATATTCCCCTTATGTATTATACATGGAGATCATATCCCCCCTTATGTATTATACATGGAGATCATATCCCCCTTATGTATTATACATGGAGATAATATCCCCCTTATTTTTTATACATGGAGATCATATCCCCCCCTTATGTATTATACATGGAGATCATATCCCCCCTTATGTATTATACATGGAGATCATATCCCCCTTATGTATTATACATGGAGATCATATCCCCCCCTTATGTTTTATACATGGAGATCATATCCCCCCCTTATGTATTATACATGGAGATCACATGCACCCCTTATGTATTATAAATGGAGATCATATCCCCCCTTATGTATTATAAATGGATATCATATCCCCCCTTATGTAATATACACGGAGATCATATCCCCCTTATGTATTATACATGGAGATCATATCCCCCCTTATGTATTATACATGGAGATCATATCCCCCCTTATGTATTATACATTGAGATCAAATCCCCCCTATGTATTATACATGGAGATCATATCCCCCCTTATATATTATACATGGAGATCATATCCCCCTAATGTATTATACATGGAGTTCATATCCCCCCCTAATGTATTATACATGGAGATCAAATCCCCCCTTATGTATTATACATGGAGATCACATGCACCCCTTATGTATTATAAATGGAGATCATATCCCCCCTTATGTATTATAAATGGATATCATATCCCCCCTTATGTAATATACACGGAGATCATATCCCCCTTATGTATTATACATGGAGATCATATCCCCCTTATGTATTATACATGGAGATCATATCCCCCCTTATGTATTATACATGGAGATCATAGCCCCCCATTATGTATTATACATGGAGATCATATCCCCCCTTATGTATTATACATGGAGATCATATCCCCCCTTATGTATTATACATGGAGATCATATCCCCCCTTATGTATTATACGTGGAGATCATATCCCCCTTATGTATTATACATGGTGATCATATCCCCCCTTATGTATTATACATGGAGATCATATCCCCCCTTATTTATTATAAATGGAGATCATATCCCCCCTTATGTATTATACATGGAGATCATATCCCCCTTATGTATTATACATGGAGATCATATCCCCCTTATGTATTATACATGGAGATCATATCCCCCCTTATGTATTATACATGGAGATCATATCCCCCCTTATGTATTATACATGGATATCATATCCCCCCTTATGTATTATACATGGTGATCATATCCCCCCTTATGTATTATACATGGAGATCATATCCCCCTTATGTATTATACATGGAGATCATATCCCCCCTTATGTATTATACATGGACATCATATCCCCCCTTATGTATTATACATTGAGATCATATCCCCCTTATGTATTATACATGGAGATCATATCCCCCTTATGTATTATACATGGAGATCATATCCCCATTATTTATTATACATGGAGATCATATCCCCCTTTATGTATTATACATGGAGATCATATCCCCCTTATGTATTATACATGGAGATCATATCCCCCCTTATGTATTATACATGGAGATCATATCCCCCTTATGTATTATACATGGAGATCATATCCCCCTTATGTATTATACATGGAGATCATATCCCCCCTTATGTTTTATACATGGAGATCATATCCCCCCCTTATGTATTATACATGGAGATCATATCCCCCCTTATGTATTATACATGGAGATCATATCCCCCTTATGTATTATACATGGAGATCATATCCCCCCCTTATGTTTTATACATGGAGATCATATCCCCCCCTTATGTATTGTACATGGAGATCATATCCCCCCTTATGTATTATACATGGAGATCATATCCCCCCTTATGTATTATACATGGAGATCATATCCCCCTTATGTATTATACATGGAGATCATATCCCCCCTTATGTATTATACATGGACATCATATCCCCCCTTATGTATTATACATTGAGATCATATCCCCCTTATGTATTATACATGGAGATCATATCCCCCTTATGTATTATACATGGAGATCATATCCCCATTATTTATTATACATGGAGATCATATCCCCCTTTATGTATTATACATGGAGATCATATCCCCCTTATGTATTATACATGGAGATCATATACCCCCTTATGTAATATACATGGAGATCATATCCCCCCTTATGTATTATACATGGAGATCATATCCCCCTTATGTATTATACATGGAGATCATATCCCCCCTTATGTATTATACATGGAGGTCATATCCCCCTTATGTATTATACATGGAGATCATATCCCCCCTTATGTTTTATACATGGAGATCATATCCCCCCTTATGTTTTATACATGGAGATCATATCCCCCTTACGTATTATACATGGAGATCATACCCCCCCTTATGTTTTATACATGGTGATCATATCCCCCCTTATATAATATACATGGAGATCATATCCCCCCCTTATTTATTATACATGGAGATCATATCCCCCCTTATGTATTATACATGGAGATCATATCCCCCTTATGTATTATACATGGAGATCATATCCCCTTTATGTATTATACATGGAGATCATATCCCCCCTTATGTATTATACATGGAGATCATAGCTCCCCTTTATGTATTATACATGGAGATCATATCCCCCCTTATGTATTATACATGGAGATCATATCCCCCTTATGTATTATACATGGAGATCATATCCCCCCTTATGTATTATACATGGAGATCATATCCCCCCTTATGTATTATACATGGAGATCATATCCCCCCTTATGCATTATACATGGAGATCATATCCCCCCTTATGTATTATACATGGAGATCATATTCCCCCTTATGTATTATACATGGAGATCATATCCCCCCTTATGTATTATACATGGACATCATATCCCCCCTTATGTATTATACATTGAGATCATATCCCCCTTATGTATTATACATGGAGATCATATTCCCCTTATGTATTATACATGGAGATCATATCCCCATTATTTATTACACATGGAGATCATATCCCCCTTTATGTATTATACATGGAGATCATATCCCCCTTATGTATTATACATGGAGATCATATACCCCCTTATGTAATATACATGGAGATCATATCCCCCCTTATGTATTATACATGGAGATCATATCCCCCTTATGTATTATACATGGAGATCATATCCCCCCTTATGTATTATACATGGAGATCATATCCCCCTTATGTATTATACATGGAGATCATATCCCCCCTTATGTTTTATACATGGAGATCATATCCCCCCTTATGTTTTATACATGGAGATCATATCCCCCTTATGTATTATACATGGAGATCATACCCCCCTTATGTTTTATACATGGTGATCATATCCCCCCTTATGTATTATACATGGAGATCATATCCCCCCCCTTATTTATTATACATGTTGATCATATCCATCTTATGTATTATACACGGAGATCATATCCCCCTTATGTATTATACATGGAGATTATATCCCCCTTATGTATTATACATTGAGATCATATCCCCCCTTATGTATTATACATGGTGATCATATCCATCTTATGTATTATACATGGAGATCATATCCCCCTTATGTATTATACATGGATATCATATCCCCCTTTTGTATTATACATGGAGATCATATCCCCCCTTATGTATTATACATGGAGATCATATCCCCCCCTTATGTATTTTGCATGTTGATCATATCCCCCTTCTGTATTATACATGGAGATCATAGCCCCCCTTTTGTATTATACATGGAGATCATATCTCCCCCTTATGTATTTTACATGTTGATCATATCCCCCCCTTATGTATTATACATGGAGATCATATCCCCCCTTATGTATTATACATGGAGATCATATCCCCCCTTATGTATTATACATGGAGATCACATCCCCCCTTATGTATTATACATGGAGATCATATCCCCCCTTATGTATTATACATGGAGATCATATCCACCTTATGTATTATACATGGAGATCATATCCCCCTTATGTATTATACATGGAGATCATATCCCCCCTTATGTATTATACATTGAGATCAAATCACCCCTATGTATTATACATGGAGATCATATCCCCCTTATGTATTATACATGGAGATTATATCCCCTCTTATGTATTATGCATGGAGATCATATCCCCCCTTATGTATTATACATGGAGATCATATCCCCCCTTATGTATTATACATGGAGATCATATCCGCCCTTATGTATTATACATGGAGATCATATCCCCCCTTATGTATTATGCATGGAGATCATATCTCCCCCTTATGTTTTATACATGGTGATCATATCCCCCCTTATGTATTATACATGGAGATCATATCCCCCCCTTATTTATTATACATGTTGATCATATCCATCTTATGTATTATACACGGAGATCATATCCCCCCCCCTTATGTATTATACATGGAGATCATATCCCCCCTTATGTATTATACATGGAGATCATATCCCCCTTATGTATTATACATTGAGATCATATCCCCCCTTATGTATTATACATGGTGATCATATCCCCCCTTATGTATTATACATGGAGATCATATCCCCCTTATGTATTATACATGGATATCATATCCCCCTTATGTATTATACATGGAGATCATATCCCCCCTTATGTATTATACATGGAGATCATATCGCCCCCTTATGTATTTTACATGTTGATCATATCCCCCTTCTGTATTATACATGGAGATCATAGCCCCCCTTTAGTATTATACATGGAGATCATATATCCCCCCTATGTATTATACATGGAGATCATATCCCCCTTATGTATTATACATGGAGATCATATCCCCCCTTATGTATTATACATTGAGATCAAATCCCCCTTATGTATTATACATGGAGATCATAGCCCCCCTTTAGTATTATACATGGAGATCATATCTCCCCCCTATGTATTATACATGGAGATCATATCCCCCTTATGTATTATACATGGAGATCATATCCCCCCTTATGTATTATACATGGAGATCATATCCCCCTTATGTATTATACATGGAGATCATATCCCCTCTTATGTATTATACATGGAGATCATATCCCCCCTTATGTATTATACATGGAGATCATATCCCCCCTTATGTATTATACATGGAGATCATATCCCCCCTTATGTATTATACATGGAGATCATATCCCCCCTAATGTATTATACATGGACATCATATCCCCCCTTATGTATTATACATTGAGATCATATTCCCCCCTTATGTATTATACATGGAGATCATATCCCCCCTTATGTATTATACATTGAGATCATATTCCCCCCTTATGTATTATACATGGAGATCATATCCCCCCTTATGTATTATACATTGAGATCATATCCCCCCTTATGTATTATACATTGAGATCATATTCCCCCCTTATGTATTATACATGGAGATCATATTCCCCCCTTATGTATTATACATGGAGATCATATCCCCCTTATGTATTATACATGGAGATCATATCCCCATTATTTATTATACATGGAGATCATATCCCCCCTTATGTATTATACATGGAGATCATAGCCCCCCATTATGTATTATACATGGAGATCATATCCCCCCTTATGTATTATACATGGAGATCATATCCCCCCTTATGTATTATACATTGAGATCAAATCCCCCCTATGTATTATACATGGAGATCATATCCCCCCTTATATATTATACATGGAGATCATATCCCCCTAATGTATTATACATGGAGTTCATATCCCCCCCTAATGTATTATACATGGAGATCAAATCCCCCCTTATGTATTATACATGGAGATCACATGCACCCCTTATGTATTATAAATGGAGATCATATCCCCCCTTATGTATTATAAATGGATATCATATCCCCCCTTATGTAATATACACGGAGATCATATCCCCCTTATGTATTATACATGGAGATCATATCCCCCTTATGTATTATACATGGAGATCATATCCCCCCTTATGTATTATACATGGAGATCATAGCCCCCCATTATGTATTATACATGGAGATCATATCCCCCCTTATGTATTATACATGGAGATCATATCCCCCCTTATGTATTATACATGGAGATCATATCCCCCCTTATGTATTATACGTGGAGATCATATCCCCCTTATGTATTATACATGGTGATCATATCCCCCCTTATGTATTATACATGGAGATCATATCCCCCCTTATTTATTATAAATGGAGATCATATCCCCCCTTATGTATTATACATGGAGATCATATCCCCCTTATGTATTATACATGGAGATCATATCCCCCTTATGTATTATACATGGAGATCATATCCCCCCTTATGTATTATACATGGAGATCATATCCCCCCTTATGTATTATACATGGATATCATATCCCCCCTTATGTATTATACATGGTGATCATATCCCCCCTTATGTATTATACATGGAGATCATATCCCCCTTATGTATTATACATGGAGATCATATCCCCCCTTATGTATTATACATGGAGATCATATCCCCATTATTTATTATACATGGAGATCATATCCCCCTTTATGTATTATACATGGAGATCATATCCCCCTTATGTATTATACATGGAGATCATATCCCCCCTTATGTATTATACATGGAGATCATATCCCCCTTATGTATTATACATGGAGATCATATCCCCCTTATGTATTATACATGGAGATCATATCCCCCCTTATGTTTTATACATGGAGATCATATCCCCCCCTTATGTATTATACATGGAGATCATATCCCCCCTTATGTATTATACATGGAGATCATATCCCCCTTATGTATTATACATGGAGATCATATCCCCCCCTTATGTTTTATACATGGAGATCATATCCCCCCCTTATGTATTGTACATGGAGATCATATCCCCCCTTATGTATTATACATGGAGATCATATCCCCCCTTATGTATTATACATGGAGATCATATCCCCCTTATGTATTATACATGGAGATCATATCCCCCCTTATGTATTATACATGGACATCATATCCCCCCTTATGTATTATACATTGAGATCATATCCCCCTTATGTATTATACATGGAGATCATATCCCCCTTATGTATTATACATGGAGATCATATCCCCATTATTTATTATACATGGAGATCATATCCCCCTTTATGTATTATACATGGAGATCATATCCCCCTTATGTATTATACATGGAGATCATATACCCCCTTATGTAATATACATGGAGATCATATCCCCCCTTATGTATTATACATGGAGATCATATCCCCCTTATGTATTATACATGGAGATCATATCCCCCCTTATGTATTATACATGGAGGTCATATCCCCCTTATGTATTATACATGGAGATCATATCCCCCCTTATGTTTTATACATGGAGATCATATCCCCCCTTATGTTTTATACATGGAGATCATATCCCCCTTACGTATTATACATGGAGATCATACCCCCCCTTATGTTTTATACATGGTGATCATATCCCCCCTTATATAATATACATGGAGATCATATCCCCCCCTTATTTATTATACATGGAGATCATATCCCCCCTTATGTATTATACATGGAGATCATATCCCCCTTATGTATTATACATGGAGATCATATCCCCTTTATGTATTATACATGGAGATCATATCCCCCCTTATGTATTATACATGGAGATCATAGCTCCCCTTTATGTATTATACATGGAGATCATATCCCCCCTTATGTATTATACATGGAGATCATATCCCCCTTATGTATTATACATGGAGATCATATCCCCCCTTATGTATTATACATGGAGATCATATCCCCCCTTATGTATTATACATGGAGATCATATCCCCCCTTATGCATTATACATGGAGATCATATCCCCCCTTATGTATTATACATGGAGATCATATTCCCCCTTATGTATTATACATGGAGATCATATCCCCCCTTATGTATTATACATGGACATCATATCCCCCCTTATGTATTATACATTGAGATCATATCCCCCTTATGTATTATACATGGAGATCATATTCCCCTTATGTATTATACATGGAGATCATATCCCCATTATTTATTACACATGGAGATCATATCCCCCTTTATGTATTATACATGGAGATCATATCCCCCTTATGTATTATACATGGAGATCATATACCCCCTTATGTAATATACATGGAGATCATATCCCCCCTTATGTATTATACATGGAGATCATATCCCCCTTATGTATTATACATGGAGATCATATCCCCCCTTATGTATTATACATGGAGATCATATCCACCTTATGTATTATACATGGAGATCATATTCCCCTTATGTATTATACATGGAGATCATATCCCCATTATTTATTACACATGGAGATCATATCCCCCTTTATGTATTATACATGGAGATCATATCCCCCTTATGTATTTTACATGTTGATCATATCCCCCCCTTATGTATTATACATGGAGATCATATCCCCCCTTATGTATTATACATGGAGATCATATCCCCCCTTATGTATTATACATGGAGATCACATCCCCCCTTATGTATTATACATGGAGATCATATCCCCCCTTATGTATTATACATGGAGATCATATCCACCTTATGTATTATACATGGAGATCATATCCCCCTTATGTATTATACATGGAGATCATATCCCCCCTTATGTATTATACATTGAGATCAAATCACCCCTATGTATTATACATGGAGATCATATCCCCCTTATGTATTATACATGGAGATTATATCCCCTCTTATGTATTATGCATGGAGATCATATCCCCCCTTATGTATTATACATGGAGATCATATCCCCCCTTATGTATTATACATGGAGATCATATCCGCCCTTATGTATTATACATGGAGATCATATCCCCCCTTATGTATTATGCATGGAGATCATATCTCCCCCTTATGTTTTATACATGGTGATCATATCCCCCCTTATGTATTATACATGGAGATCATATCCCCCCCTTATTTATTATACATGTTGATCATATCCATCTTATGTATTATACACGGAGATCATATCCCCCCCCCTTATGTATTATACATGGAGATCATATCCCCCCTTATGTATTATACATGGAGATCATATCCCCCTTATGTATTATACATTGAGATCATATCCCCCCTTATGTATTATACATGGTGATCATATCCCCCCTTATGTATTATACATGGAGATCATATCCCCCTTATGTATTATACATGGAGATCATATCCCCCTTATGTATTATACATGGATATCATATCCCCCTTATGTATTATACATGGAGATCATATCCCCCCTTATGTATTATACATGGAGATCATATCGCCCCCTTATGTATTTTACATGTTGATCATATCCCCCTTCTGTATTATACATGGAGATCATAGCCCCCCTTTAGTATTATACATGGAGATCATATATCCCCCCTATGTATTATACATGGAGATCATATCCCCCTTATGTATTATACATGGAGATCATATCCCCCCTTATGTATTATACATTGAGATCAAATCCCCCTTATGTATTATACATGGAGATCATAGCCCCCCTTTAGTATTATACATGGAGATCATATCTCCCCCCTATGTATTATACATGGAGATCATATCCCCCTTATGTATTATACATGGAGATCATATCCCCCCTTATGTATTATACATGGAGATCATATCCCCCTTATGTATTATACATGGAGATCATATCCCCTCTTATGTATTATACATGGAGATCATATCCCCCCTTATGTATTATACATGGAGATCATATCCCCATTATTTATTATACATGGAGATCATATCCCCCTTTATGTATTATACATGGAGATCATATACCCCCTTATGTAATATACATGGAGATCATATCCCCCCTTATGTATTATACATGGAGATCATATCCCCCTTATGTATTATACATGGAGATCATATCCCCCCTTATGTATTATACATGGAGATCATATCCCCCTTATGTATTATACATGGAGATCATATCCCCCCTTATGTTTTATACATGGAGATCATATCCCCCCTTATGTTTTATACATGGAGATCATATCCCCCTTATGTATTATACATGGAGATCATACCCCCCCTTATGTTTTATACATGGTGATCATATCCCCCCTTATGTATTATACATGGAGATCATATCCCCCCCGTATTTATTATACATGTTGATCATATCCATCTTATGTATTATACACGGAGATCATATCCCCCTTATGTATTATACATGGAGATCATATCCCCCTTATGTATTATACATTGAGATCATATCCCCCCTTATGTATTATACATGGTGATCATATCCCCCCTTATGTATTATACATGGAGATCATATCCCCCTTCTGTATTATACATGGAGATCATATCCCCCCTTATGTATTATACATGGAGATCATATCCCCCCCTTATGTATTTTGCATGTTGATCATATCCCCCTTCTGTATTATACATGGAGATCATAGCCCCCCTTCTGTATTATACATGGAGATCATATCTCCCCCTTATGTATTTTACATGTTGATCATATCCCCCCCTTATGTATTATACATGGAGATCATATCCCCCCTTATGTATTATACATGGAGATCACATCCCCCCTTATGTATTATACATGGAGATCATATCCCCCCTTATGTATTATACATTGTGATCATATCCCCCTTATGTATTATACATGGAGATCATATCCCCCTTATGTATTATACATGGAGATCATATCCCCCTTATGTATCATACATTGAGATCAAATCCCCCCTTTGTATTATACATGGAGATCATATCCCCCTTATGTATTATACATGGAGATCATATCCCCCCTTATGTATTATACATGGAGATCATATCCCCCTTATGTATTATACATGGAGATCATATCCCCCTTATGTATTATACATGGAGATCATATCCCCCCTTATGTATTATACATTGAGATCAAATCACCCCTATGTATTATACATGGAGATCATATCCCCCTTATGTATTATACATGGAGATCATATCCCCTCTTATGTATTATACATGGAGATCATATCCCCCCTTATGTATTATACATGGAGATCATATCCCCCCTTATGTATTATACATGGAGATCATATCCCCCCTTATGTATTATACATGGAGATCATATCCCCCCTTATGTATTATACATGGACATCATATCCCCCCTTATGTATTATACATTGAGATCATATTCCCCTTATGTATTATACATGGAGATCATATCCCCCTTATGTATTATACATGGAGATCATATCCCCATTATTTATTATACATGGAGATCATATCCCCCTTTATGTATTATACATGGAGATCATATCCCCCTTATGTATTATACATGGAGATCATATACCCCCTTATGTAATATACATGGAGATCATATCCCCCTTATGTATTATACATGGAGATCATATCCCCCTTATGTATTATACATGGAGATCATATCCCCCCTTATGTATTATACATGGAGATCATATCCCCCTTATGTATTATACATGGAGATCATATCCCCCCTTATGTTTTATACATGGAGATCATATCCCCCCTTATGTTTTATACATGGAGATCATATCCCCCTTATGTATTATACATGGAGATCATACCCCCCCTTATGTTTTATACATGGTGATCATATCCCCCCTTATGTATTATACATGGAGATCATATCCCCCCCTTATTTATTATACATGTTGATCATATCCATCTTATGTATTATACACGGAGATCATATCCCCCTTATGTATTATACATGGAGATCATATCCCCCTTATGTATTATACATTGAGATCATATCCCCCCTTATGTATTATACATGGTGATCATATCCCCCCTTATGTATTATACATGGAGATCATATCCCCCTTATGTATTATACATGGAGATCATATCCCCCTTATGTATTATACATGGATATCATATCCCCCTTCTGTATTATACATGGAGATCATATCCCCCCTTATGTATTATACATGGAGATCATATCCCCCCCTTATGTATTTTGCATGTTGATCATATCCCCCTTCTGTATTATACATGGAGATCATAGCCCCCCTTTTGTATTATACATGGAGATCATATCTCCCCCTTATGTATTTTACATGTTGATCATATCCCCCCCTTATGTATTATACATGGAGATCATATCCCCCCTTATGTATTATACATGGAGATCATATCCCCCCTTATGTATTATACATGGAGATCACATCCCCCCTTATGTATTATACATGGAGATCATATCCCCCCTTATGTATTATACATTGTGATCATATCCCCGTTATGTATTATACATGGAGATCATATCCCCCCTTATGTATTATACATGGAGATCATATCCCCCTTATGTATTATACATGGAGATCATATCCCCCTTATATATTATACTTGGAGATCATATCCACCCTTATGTATTATACATGGAGATCATATCCCCCCTTATGTATTATACATGGAGATCATATCCCCCCTTATGTATTATACATTGAGATCATATCCCCCCTTATGTATTATACATGGAGATCATATCCCCCCTTATGTATTATACATGGAGATCATATCCCCCTTATGTATTATACATGGAGATCATATCCCCCCTTATGTATTATACATGGAGATCATATCCCCCTTATGTATTATACATGGAGATCATATCCCCTCTTATGTATTATACATGGAGATCATATCTCCCCTTATGTATTATACATGGAGATCATATCCCCCCTTATGTATTATACATGGAGATCATATCCCCCCTTATGTATTATGCATGGAGATCATATCTCCCCCTTATGTTTTATACATGGTGATCATATCCCCCCTTATGTATTATACATGGAGATCATATCCCCCCCTTATTTATTATACATGTTGATCATATCCATCTTATGTATTATACACGGAGATCATATCCCCCTTATGTATTATACATTGAGATCATATCCCCCCTTATGTATTATACATGGAGATCATATCCCCCTTATGTATTATACATGGATATCATATCCCCCTTATGTATTATACATGGATATCATATCCCCCTTCTGTATTATACATGGAGATCATATCCCCCCTTATGTATTATACATGGAGATCATATCCCCCCCTTATGTATTTTACATGTTGATCATATCCCCCTTCTGTATTATACATGGAGATCATAGCCCCCCTTTTGTATTATACATGGAGATCATATCTCCCCCCTATGTATTATACATGGAGATCATATCCCCCTTATGTATTATACATGGAGATCATATCCCCCCTTATGTATTATACATTGAGATCAAATCCCCCCTATGTATTATACATGGAGATCATATCGACCTTATGTATTATACATGGAGATTATATCCCCTCTTATGTATTATACATGGAGATCATATCCCCCCTTATGTATTATACATGGAGATCATATCCCCCCTTATGTATTATACATGGAGATCATATCCCCCCTTATGTATTATACATGGAGATCATATCCCCCCTTATGTATTATGCATGGAGATCATATCCCCCTTATGTATTATACATGAATATCATATCCCCCTTATGTATTATACATGGTAATCCTATCCCCCCTTATGTATTATACATGGAGATCATATCCCCCCTTATGTATTATACATGGAGATCATATCCCCCTTATGTATTATACATGGAGATCATATCCCCCCTTATGTATTATACATGGAGATCATATTCCCCCTTATGTATTATACATGGTGATCATATCCCCCCTTATGTATTATACATGGAGATCATATCCCCCTTATGTATTATACATGGAGATCATATCCCCCCTTATGTATTATACATGGAGATCATATCCCCCTTATGTATTATACATTGAGATCATATCCCCCTTATGTATTATACATGGAGATCATATGCCCCCTTATTTATTATACATGGAGATCATATCCCCCCTTATGTATTATACATGGAGATCATATCCCCCTTTATGTATTATACATGAACATCATATTCCCCCTTATGTATTATACATGGAGATCATATCCCCCCCGCTTTATGTATTATACATGGAGATCATATCCCCCCCCCTTTATGTATTATACATGGAGATCATATCCCCCCTTATGTATTATACATGGAGATATTATCCCTCCTTTTGTATTATACATGGAGATCATATCCCCCCTTATGTATTATACATGGAGATCATATCCCCCTTATGTATTATACATGGAGATCATATCCCCCTTATGTATTATACATGGAGATCATATCCCCATTATTTATTATACATGGAGATCATATCCCCCCTATGTATTATACATGGAGATCATATCCCCCCCTTATGTATTATACATGGAGATCATATCCCCCCTTATGTATTATACATGGAGATCATATCCCCCCTTATGTATTACACATGGAGATCATATCCCCCTTTATGTATTATACATGGAGATCATATCCCCCTTATGTATTATACATGGAGATCATATACCCCCTTATGTAATATACATGGAGATCATATCCCCCCTTATGTATTATACATGGAGATCATATCCCCCTTATGTATTATACATGGAGATCATATCCCCCCTTATGTATTACACATGGAGACCATATCCTCCCTTATGTATTATACATGGTGAACATATCACCCCATATGTATTATACATGGAGATCATATCCCCCCTTATATATTATACATGGAGATCATATCCCCCCCTTATGTATTATACATGGAGATCATATCTCCCCTTATGTATTATACATGGAGATCATACCCCCTTATGTATTATACATGGAGATCATATCCCCCCTTATGTATTATACATGGAGATCATATCCCCCTTATGTATTATACATGGAGATCATATCCCCCTTATGTATTATACATGGAGATCATATCCCCCTTATGTATTATACATGGTGATCATATCCCCCTTATGTATTATACATAGAGATCACATACCCCCTTATGTATTATACATGGAGATCATATCCCCCTTATGTATTATACATGGAGATCATATCCCCCTTATGTATTATACATGGTGATCATATCCCCCTTATGTATTATACATAGAGATCACATACCCCCTTATGTATTATACATGGAGATCATATCACCCCTTATGTATTATACATGGAGATCATCCGAAATACGTAGGGGGGATTTGATCTCAATGTATAATACATAAGGGAGGATATGATTAGAGATGAGCTAATCGAACCAGGCGAACCGGAATTCGATACGAATTTCAGAAAAATTTCCCCCTTATTAATTATACATGGTAATCCTATCCCCCCTTATGTATTATACATGGAGATCATATCCCCCCTTATGTATTATACATGGAGATCATATCCCCCTTATGTAATATACATGGATATCATATCCCCCCTTATGTATTATACATGGAGATCATATCCCCCCTTATGTATTATACATGGTGATCATATCCCCCCTTATGTATTATACATGGAGATCATATCCCCCCTTATGTTTTATACATGGAGATCATATCCCCCCTTATGTATTATACATGGAGATCATATCCCCCCTTATGTATTATACATGGAGATCATATCCCCCCTTATGTATTATACATTGAGAACATATCCCCCTTATGTATTATACATGGAGATCATATCCCCCCTTATTTATTATACATGGAGATCATATCCCCCCTTATGTTTTATACATGGAGATCATATCCCCCTTTATGTATTATACATGAACATCATATTCCCCCTTATGTATTATACATGGAGATCATATCCCCCCCGCTTTATGTATTATACATGGAGATCATATCCCCCCCCCCTTATGTATTATACATGGAGATCATATCCCCTTATGTATTATACATGGAGATCATATCCCCCCTTATTTTTTATACATGGAGATCATATCCCCCCTTATGTATTATACATGGAGATCATATCCCCCTTATGTATTATACATGGAGATCATATTCCCCTTATGTATTATACATGGAGATCATATCCCCCTTATGTATTATACATGGAGATCATATCGCCCTTATGTATTATACATGGAGATCATATCCCACCCCTTATGTATTATACATGGTGATCATATCCCCCCTTATGTATTATACATGGAGATCATATCCCCCCCTTATGTATTATACATGGAGATTATATCCCCCCCTTATGTATTATACATGGAGATCATATAACCCCTTATGTATTATACATGGAGATCATATCCCCCCTTATGTATTATACATGGAGATCATATCCCCCCTTATGTATTATACATGGTGATCATATCCCCCCTTATGTATTATACATGGTGATCATATCCCCCTTATGTATGATACATGGAGATCATATCCCCCCTTATGTTTAACACATGGAGACCATATCCCCCCTTATGTATTATACATGGTGAACATATCACCCCATATGTATTAAACATGGAGATCATATCCCCCCTTATATATTATACATGGAGATCATATCCCCCCCTTATGTAATATACATGGAGATATTATCCCCCCTTATGTATTATACATGGAGATCATATCCCCCTTATGTATTATACATGTTGATCATATCCCCCCTTATTTATTATACATGGAGATCATATCCCCCCTTATGTATTATACATGGAGATCATATCCCCCCTTATGTATTATACATGGAGATCATATCCCCCCTTATGTATTATACATGGAGATCATATCCCCCCTTATGTATTATACATGGAGATCATATCCCCCCTTATGTATTATACATGGAGATCATATCCCCCCTTATGTATTATACATGGAGATCATATCCCCCTTTATGTATTATACATGAACATCATATTCCCCCTTATGTATTATACATGGAGATCATATCCCCCCCCTTTATGTATTATACATGGAGATCATATCCCCCCTTATGTATTATACATGGAGATCATATCCCCCCTTATGTATTATACATGGAGATCATATCCCCTTATGTATTATACATGGAGATCATATCCCCCCTTATGTATTATACATGGAGATATTATCCCCCCTTATGTATTATACATGGAGATCATATCCCCCCTTAAGTCTTATATATGGAGATCATATCCCCCTTATGTATTATACATGGAGATCATATCCCCCCTTATGTATTATACATGGAGATCATATTCCCCTTATGTATTATACATGGAGATCATACCCCCCTTATGTATTATACATGGAGATCATATCCCCCTTATGTATTATACATGGAGATCATATCCCCCCTTATATATTATACATGGAGATCATATCCCCCCTTATGTATTATACATTGAGATCATACCCCCCCCCCGTATGTATTATACATGGAGATCATATCCCCCCCTTATGTATTATACATGGAGATCATATCCCCCCTTATGTATTATACATGGAGATCATATCCCCCCTTATGTATTATACATGAAGATCATATCCCCCCTTATGTATTATACATGGAGATCATATAACCCTTATGTATTATACATGGAGATCATATCCCCCCCTTGTGTATTATACATGGAGATCATATCCCCCCCTTATGTATTTTACATGGAGATCATATAACCCTTATGTATTATACATGGAGATCATATCCCCCTTATGTATTATACATGGAGATCATATCCCCCTTATGTATTATACATGGAGATCATATCCCCCCTTATGTATTATACATGGAGATCATATCCCCCCTTATGTATTATACATGGAGATCATATCCCCCCCTTATGTATTATACATGGAGATCATATCCCCCTTATGTATTATACATGGAGATCATATCCCCCTTATGTATTATAAATGGAGATTCTATCCCCCTTATGTATTCTACATGGAGATCATATCCCCCCTTATGTATTATACATGGAGATCATATCCCCCCTTATGTATTATACATGGAGATCATATCCCCCTTATGTATTATACATGGAGATCATATCCCCCCTTATGTATTATACATGGAGATCATATCCCCCCTTTTGTATTATACATGGAGATCATATCCCCCCTTTTGTATTATACATGGAGATCATATCCCCCCCCCTATGTATTATACATGGAGATCATATCCCCCCCTTATGTATTATACATGGAGATCATATCCCCCCCTTTGTATTATACATGGAGATCATATCCCCCCTTATGTATTATACATGGTGATCATTTCCCCCCCTTATGTATTATACATGGAGATCATATCCCCCCCTTTGTATTATACATGGAGATCATATCCCCCCTTATGTATTATACATGGTGATCATTTCCCCCCCTTATGTATTATACATGAAGATCATATCCCCCCTTATGTATTATACATGAAGATCATATCCCCCCTTATGTATTATACATGAAGATCATATCCCCCCTTATGTATTATACATGGAGATCATATCCCCCCCTTGTGTATTATACATGGAGATCATATCCCCCCCTTATGTATTTTACATGGAGATCATATAACCCTTATGTATTATACATGGAGATCATATCCCCCCTTATGTATTATACATGGAGATCATATCCCCCCTTATGTATTATACATGGAGATCATATCCCCCCCTTATGTATTATACATGGAGATCATATCCCCCCCTTATGTATTATACATGGAGATCATATCCCCCTTATGTATTATACATGGAGATCATATCCCCCCTTATGTATTATACATGGAGATCATATCCCCCTTATGTATTATACATGGAGATCATATCCCCCTTATGTATTATACATGGAGATCATATCCCCCCTTATGTATTATACATGGAGATCATATCCCCCCCCCTATGTATTATACATGGAGATCATATCCCCCTTATGTATTATACATGGAGATCATATCCCCCTTATGTATTATACATGGAGATCATATCCCCCTTATGTATTATACATGGAGATCATATCCCCCCTTATATATTATACATGGAGATCATATCCCCCCTTATGTATTATACATTGAGATCATACCCCCCCCCCCTTATGTATTATACATGGAGATCATATCCCCCCCTTATGTATTATACATGGAGATCATATCCCCCCTTATGTATTATACATGGAGATCATATCCCCCCCTTATGTATTATACATGGAGATCATATCCCCCCTTATGTATTATACATGGAGATCATATCCCCCCTTAATCTCCTCTTCTCAGTAGAGAATACATTCAGTTCCTCTAATCTTTCCTCATAGCTGATCTCCTCCATGGCTCGTATCAGTTTGGTTGCCCTTCTCTGTACTTTCTCCAGTTCCCCAATGTTCTTTTTTTAATTGTTTGCCAAAACTGAACTGCATATTCCAGATGAGGTTTTACTAATGATTTTTACCGGGGGGGGGGGGTGATATCTCTCTGGAGTCTATACCTCACCTAATACAAGAGATGATTTTGCTCGCGTTAGAACACGCAGCTTGGCATCGCTGCCATTATTAAGCTTGTGATCTACCAGAACCCCGAGATCCTTCTCCACCACTGACCCCCCCAGATCCTTCTCTGCCATTGACCCCCCATAACCCTCTCCACCATTAACCCCCCAGATCCTTCTCCACCATTGACCCTCCAGATCCTTCTCTACCATTGACCCCCCCCCAGATCCTTCTCCACCATTTACCCCCCCGCAGATCGTTCTCCAGCATTGACTACTCTCAGATACTTCTCCACCATTGACCCCCCAAGATCCTTCTCCACCATTGACTCCCCCAGATCCTTCTCCACCATTGACCCCTCCAGATCCTTCTCCACCATTGACCCCCCCAGATCCTTCTCCACCATTACTGTTTAACTTTGTGGAAACATAACTTAAAGTGGCTTTAAAGGCTCAAGGTTTTTTTTACCTTCCTGCATTCTATGTGCAGCATCCCCCTGCAGCCCCTTCTAAATACTTACCTGAGCCCACTCTCAAACCAGCTCTCCCGGGTGTCTCCCTCATCATTGGTTTAGACATCAGTGGTAGCCATTGGCTCCTGCTACTGTCAATGACAGCCAGTGAGCCAATAAGGAGAGAGGAAGGAGGGGCAGAGTCAAGCCATGCTCCATGTGTGAGCAATGGCTCTGGAGTGAGCCTGCTTGGGTGCCCCATAGCATGCTGCTTGCTATGGGGACACTAGTCAAGAGGGAGGGGCCAGAAATGCCAGCGAGGAACCCAAGAAGAGGAGGATTGGTGCTGCTTTGTGCAAAGCCACTGCACAGAGCAGGTAAGTATGACATGTTTGTTATTTTTAACAAATGTAAATATGCCTTCAATATCACTTTAACAGACTGCTATTTAATATTTTTCTCCCCAGGACCCCCTTGCATTCCTCTTCCTATGTTTATAATGACTTACCCTGTGGTGCAGAGACTACATTGTCCTTTTTTTCAGGTGTGACTTCCTATTACTTCCTTCCTATTACTGTGTTATTCTTCTTACATTGTTTTTACCTGCTGAATCCCCTCCCCCCCTCCCCTCTTCTCTCTTCCCTTAAACATGTTTTTGCCAGCTCAAGTTCATTGATTACATATTATACCTTTTCTCTTTTATGTTTGTCTGTGTTATTTAGAGAAAAACTCAATTACAATCGATATGAATATCTATATACAGTATGTTACTTATACATTGAAATAAAAAAGTATGGGGGGTGTGGTGGGCAGCCCGGAAGATGGCTGCTTAGAGAGGAGGGTCTGGGAGCACATACTCGACCGCCAGACTTCACAGCAAAAAGTGGCCACTGAACCAAGCACCGGGAGTGCTATTAGAACCCCCCGACCTTTTTGATCACCATGGAGAACAGGAAATTCAAGGAAGGGCCTTGGAAACTAACTGAATTCCTCCTAGTGGTGGGCATATCTCCTCTCCAAGATGGTGCCACCTCTCACAGATCTATGGTCTCATCCAATGGTGTGTCTCCTGGCAGCGCTGGACATAGGAATCTCTTCCCTGCTGGTAACAATGGCAGGCACTCCTCACCTCAGGACTCTCCATTTACCTGTACATGTTAAGGCTGATTAACCTACCAGCATGTTTTTGGAGTGGAGTACCCAGAGGAAACCCACACAAGCATTGGGAGAACATGCAAACCCCATGCAAGTAGCTTCCTAGTTGGGAATAAAACCATGGATTTTAGTGCGTCAAGGCAGGAGCACTGGCTATATGTCCCTTATCTCCCCTAGACAAGTGGAATTGAGCCTGTAATAATGGCAGGCATGTTTTTAATATTGGCTGAATATAAAACGATACATATCTGTGTATGTAAAGGGTTATACCACAATATAAAATGTGTAGATGGTTGTTATAACAGTCTGTGTGCAGAGCTATAGATTACTCCTCTGTGTCTGTTAGTTCATGAAACACTTTGAAAATCTATCATTATCATCGGTGATTTAATACGTATATGTATTTCAGAAAGTATACTAAAAGTTCTGTGAACATGAGAACATACAGTGAGGAACAGAAGTATTTGAACCCCCTGCGATTTTGCAAGTTCTCCCACTTAGAAATCATGGAGGGTCTGACATTCACATTGTAGGTGCATTCCCACTCTGAGAGACGGAATTTAAAAAAAAAAACTCAGGAAATCACATTGTATGATTTGTAAAGAATGTATTTGTCTCGCACGGCTGAACAGAAGTATTTGAACCCCTGAGAAGATCCGTGTTAATATTTGGTACAGAAGCCTTTGTCTGCAATTACAGAGGTCAGACGTTTCCTGTAGTTCCTGACCAGGTTTGCACACACAACAGGAATTTTGGCCCCCTCCTCCACACAGATCTCCTCTAGATCTGTCAGGTTTCGGGGCTGTCGCTGAGCAACACGGAGTTTCAGCTCCCTCCAAAGATGTTCTATTGGATTTAGGTCTGGAGACTGGCTAGGCACTCCAGAACCTTGATATGCTTCTTACGGAGCCACTCCTTGGTTCTCCTGGCTGTGTGCTTCAGGTCGTTGTCATGTTGGAAGACCCAGCCATGACCCATCTTCAATGCTCTGACTGAGGAAAGGGGGTTGTTGCTGAAAATCTCACAATAAATGGCCCCATTCATCCTCTCCTTAATACAGTGCAGTCGTCCTGTCCCCTTCGCAGAAAAGCACCCCCAAAGCATGATGTTACCACCCCCATGCTTCACAGTAGGGATGGTGTTCTTGGGATGCAACTCTTCCTTCTTTTTCCTCCAAACACGAAGAGTGAAGTTTAGACCAAAATGTTCTACTTTGGTCTCATCTGACCACATGACTTTCTCCCATGCCTCCTCTGGATCATCCAGATGGTCATTGACAAACTTCAGACGGGCCTGGACGTGTGAAGACTTGAGCAGGGGAACCTTCAGACGGGCCTGGACGTGTGAAGACTTGAGCAGGGGAACCTTCAGATGGGCCTGGACATGTGATGACTTGAGCAGGGGAACCTTCCGTGCAATGCATGATTTGAAACCATGACTGGGTAGTGTTCTACCGACAGTGACCTGTGAAACTGTGGTCCCAGCTCTCTTCATGTCATTGACCAGCTCCTCCCTTGTAGTTCTGGGCTGATTCCTCACCTTTCTTATCATCAGTGATGTCCCACGAGGTGACATCTTGCATGGAGCCCCAGTCCGAGGGAGACTGACAGCCGTCTTTAGCCTCTTCCATTTTCTAACAATTGCTCCAACAGTTGATCTATTTTCACCAAGCTGCTTGGCAATTGCCCCGTAGCCCTTTCCAGGCTTGTGGAGGTCCACAATTTTGTCTCTGGTGTCTTTTGACAGCTCTTTGGTCTTGCCCATGGTAGTAGTTGTCGTCTGACTGTGGGGTGGACAGGTGTCTTTAAAGAGCTCAGGCAGGTGCTACTACTTTTTTAAATTCTGTCTCTCAGAGTGGGAATGCACCTACAATGTGAATGTCAGACCCCTCCATGATTTCTAAGTGGGAGAACTTGCAAAATCGCAGGGTGTTCAAATACTTCTGTTCCTCACTGTACACAGGACCAAAATGCTCACTAATTGTGTGCGATGTCTAGATGGGGTCATGGTATCACAGGAGCAGAATCTTGTAGGAGACAGCCCTAATGTCGTGCTACATTTCCTGAACATTAGAAAACGTTATTTGTTTCATGAAAAATATGAATGACTGAATATGACCGTGTTATATATACTAGCTGTGACCAGAAAGGATGAGACCAACTGGCTTGGGTTTGGTTTGAGCATTGTTCGTCAAACTTCAAATAAGTTCTGATGTTGAATCCCAACCACATCAACATCAATGGGATCCAAATCGGTAAAATTAAAAATGCCCATTTTATGGGCTAATAGACAAGGGTGTGTAAAAGGTTTACGGGGTGAGCACTGCCGCGGGGAACATGTGCCAATACAAAAAAAAAAGGAAAAATTCCATTCGACTGGGAGCTGTAATTGAGTAAAACATTAAAAATCTCCAATTCCTTTAAATAATATGCCTGGGGGTGTCCTAATCCTTCCTCTGAATGGGCATCTCTTTGATATATTTTGGGGGACTTTTGACAATGAAATTCTGTTTTACAACAATTTAAAGCAAAGATGAAATTGTGTTTAATTATTCTTTGGGTCTGGTGAGGATTGTAAGGGGGGGGGGGGGGCACATATAAACATAAATAGAGTCCCCCCTTAATATCCTTACTAGATCTTAATCTGCAGTCTGCATGCAGACTGGTGTGCCAGGAAAGGAGGAGGGCCCATCTCCTGAACCATAGCATAATAGGGAACCCCTAGTATCATGTCCCCATGTTGATGAGGATAGGGCCTCTTCCCCAGGAACCCTTGCCCAGTAATTGCGGGGGTCTCATCAGAATCTGGAAACCCCTTTTAAAAGCAACATGAGAGCAGGAATAAGGCCCCCAGTTGCTGCCCCAAGTGAACGGGTAAGGGTTACATAGCACCCCTAGTCATTAAAAAAGGGGAGATATAACCTAGAAATAAAGACACACAAACATTCTTTCAAGTACTTTATTAAAAAATAAAAATCCCCAGAAAATGTCCCTTGTTGTAAATCCATCATCAATCATCATAGCCACTGATTCATCGAAAAGAAAACCCAACGTGTCTGGAGCACAAGATGGATCCCAATGGAACTCCTCCCTATATTACCGCTCCCCTAGCTATTATCAGCTATATAAGGGATGAGGGGGGACAGTGGTTACATCATTGGCCAAATATGGCCGTAGACATGTAGCTCAATGTTGAGGTGTTCCTTAGGAACCAATGACAGAGGGAAGCTGTCATATATACAGGCAGTATCAATGCCGCTTCTATTTATGATGCTTGGCTTCAGGTGAGCTGACCGGGGAATAGTTCAGTCTGAACCTAGGTTTGGCTCAAACAGCTCATCCTTAGTGACAGCAATTGGTGAGCATTAGGAGACACCGAGGACCCCATTTTAAAGCAATAAATGTGACTTTCACAAACTTTTATTGCCGGTGAATCCATCACTGTCATTTAAAACACATTTAGCTGGGAGAATCACCAGCAGTGAATCTTTTTTGAATGTCATATTCACTGCTTTATACATGAACCCCGAAGTTCTCATCAGGCTGAATTTTTGCTATACTGTGAATAGTCTTTCTTGTGAACATCTCTGAATATTAGGAGATCATACATACAAGATATTACATGACATCACCCCTCTCTCCTGCCAGAGATGGGACCATCTAGATGTTCAGTCCTCAGGAGCCGTCTATAAGGACGTGACGTGACTATTTATCAGAGAGCACAGCATGGCCTGAAGACAAAATAGGATGGAAAGCCCATGAATTAATTGTATATTGGTGAAACACAGACTGGAATCTAATCATGAGAAAATATATAAATCAGCGGTAGAAACATTTGTACATTTTCATAAAAATAATAAAGTGAAATTGAAGACCTAAACATTATATTTATACAGAGAGAACAAAGATGGTAAAAAGAGACTTACTTTATACAATAAGAAATGCTTGTAGGCAAACCATCCAAATCCATACTTCCAAAATCCATTTCATTATATTGTCTGATAATGTGAGCAGAGACTAATCCTCCGACAATGACGTCTCCCTCCTGGTAATATTCATAATTAAACAATGGCATGTTCATAGCAAGTCTACAAGGAGATGCTGATCTCCGGGTCCATACTTCTCCATAGGATGTGATGGGAAGGATGAGGATCAGCAGGTAACAGACACAGAAGAGTGGAGACCATCTCATGTCACACAGCAGATCCTCTCAGTCACCAGCAGGTCTGCCCAGGAGGAGACACAATCACCAGAACTTTATACACATCGACTGAGACCGATTTACACTACAGAACAAAGAACCGAAGAATAGAAACATCGACTGACACCGATTTACACTACAGAGCAAAGAACGGAAGAATAGAAACATCGACTGAGACCGATTTACACTACAGAACAAAGAATTAAATATCAGTAACTTCAGTGTGAAAAATATCAAATCTATATGAGGCAATGTAGCTGATCTAATAAAGATGGTTTATTCTTTTATCTCATATTCAGTACACTTTCAGTAATTCAGAATTTTTATTGTTCATTTTCAAGATATACTTCTCTAAAGATCATATATTTTTCTCTGGTAAAATCAAATTTTTACATCACAGGATGGAAAGTGAATGTCAATTAGGGATTAATGTGTAGGCACTTCACTGTAGGAGGCACTCAATCAGATTGGTACCACAGTCTGGAGAGGAAGTCCAAGGGAAACACCATTTCTCTATGCTTTCCTGCATCAGTGAAGTAACATTCCTGTTGGCTACACCCTCGGTGGCCATCTTAGGTCAGCAGGGTCTATTTAAGTCCCTTGCCCCATGTTTTGGCATGCTTCTTGCATGTGACTAGTGTGAGGAGAGAGACCTGCTTGTTAGGGAAAGTAAAAATTGGTAGGGAAAGGTTCCTGACGAGGAGGGGCAGGCTAGGGACTCGCTATCCTGGAAAAGAGCTTTCCTTATTGGGACTGGAGTGGCCAGGCTGCACTTCACCTTCTGACTGCATTGAACTGTGGGTTATTTCCTTAGTGGTACCCTCCCGCCAAGGGGTTTGTAATGTTGGCATTCAGTTCAATACAAGTTCAAAGATTTATTTCTACTGGACTCTGAGTATTTATTGTCCAAACCAAGCTACACCTTCCCACACTTGGTGGCAGCTGGCCGGATATGTCTCTTGCACCGGGTGCAGAAGGAGGACTGGGCTACAGTATGGCTCCACTAGGGTCGGCCTTGACCTTGATACTTAAGTTTAATGGCTTTAATATCCCATTAACAAAATGGGAGAAGAGACTGGAGAGTGCCTATATTAGGTCCCGGCCACGTCAGTGGTGGAGCTGGCTATTATAGCTTTAGAGAAGAATTCACATGAGGTGGTGATGTTTCTGCCAGAGGAGGAATAGGCCACTGTGGAACATATTTTGTCACATCTAGAGGACCTCTTTGGGGAGAAGACACCATTGCCTGAGGTAAGATGGAGGTTTTCAGCAAGAGACAACAGGAGGATGAGAACATCACCTATTGCACAGTGGCTATGCAGAACATCTGGAGGTGCCTAGAGAAGTGGGACATGCATGGCCGCACTGACATAACTTACTCTGATTACATGCTGATGGATCAATTCATCAAAGACCTGAAGCTTGGTCCAGGCCAGAAAGCATTACACAAGAAGGTCAAAGCACAGCCTACAACAACTTCCTGTCAGGCAGTGGAGGATGCCGTTGCCTGAGAGCAAGAAGAAGCAAATGTAACTGTAGCAGTGACCAAAAAGCCAGCCTTAGCTCCCTCACTGCAATCTGAGAGAATTTGCTGAAGATGTAGCCACTTTAAAGTAAGACAGAGCTTCTTCCAGAAAAAAACTCTCCCCAACCCCAGAGGATCGAGAACCTGCTGCACAGGGACTCCGAGGAGGACTTTATAGTAGTATCTCCAAGGGCAGAGGGACAAGCCCATGGATGCCTTGTCAAAGTCCCAGACCAGTGGTGTCCACCCTGGTCAACGGACAGGAAGTCCCATGCTTGACTGACACAGGATCAGAGTTCACCGTTATGGAATATGACTTGTACATACAAAGATTTGTACACAGGAACAGCTAGATCCATGCTGGCTTTCCATCAGAGGAGCCAATAGCCTGCCTATTCTGGTGGAAGGCATCACCCGGCTGAAGATCCAAATTGAAGATCAGGTAATGGAATATGTGGGAGTGGTGGTGACCCATGGCCCTGTAAACCCAGCAGTGTCTGTTGCACTGGGCATGAATGTATTGAAAGACCTAGACGTACCCCACCTGCTGACCAAGAATGAGTGCTCAGGTAGACAAGCCCATAGCTGTGGTTTGTGAACAGTGTGGTTCTGAGTGCTGCAGGCATTTGAATGGAAGGCAATAAAAAAACAACTGAAACAGGTAGGGGTGATACGCAAGTAGTTTGGTCCCTCCCCATCAGAGATCACCCCGGGAACTATGGGAAGCCAGTGTCAGGTCAAACCCCGCAAGGATACAGCAACACCAGGGCAGTAGCTGGTGGGCCGAACCTTATCCAAGGTCCACTGGGGACGAGTGAAGTTCATCAACTTGGTTTATACACCAATTGCACTACCCAGGCATGCCATTCTCGCTGACTTCTATGCAATCCCCCACCACTGCATTTCTGAGGCCCAACCAGGGGTGGAAGCGGGGTGTGCTCACCTGCAGGCAGCTTTGGCATCCTGGGATGAAGCCCAATACAAGTGACTTCCAGAACAACTGGACATCCCGTTTACAGATTTTCTCCTATCCCAACAGAGATTACTCCACCAACTACTGGAGAAACATCTCTAAGTGTTCACTACTAGTTTACAAGAATTTGTTAACATGTAGCCAGGTGCAGTCTGTTTTCTCCACTGTAGGAGGCACTCAATCAGATTGGCACCACAGTCTGGAGAGGCAGTCCAAGGGAAACACCATTTCTCTATGCTTTCCTGCATCAGTGAAGTAACATTCCTGTTGGCTACACCCTCGGTGGCCATCTTGGGTCAGCAGGGTCTATTTAATTCCCTGGCCCCGGGTTTTGGCATGCTTCTTCCATGTGGCTAGTGTGGGGAGAGAGACCCTGCTTGTTACAGAAAGTAACTAGCAGTAGGGTTCCTGACAAGGAGGGACAGGCTAGGGACTATCCTAGAAAAGAGCTATCCCACTTGGGACTGGAATGGCCAGGTCGATCGTAACGTTGGCATTCTGTTCAATGCAAGTTCTAAGTTTTATGGCTACTGGACTCCGAGTATTTACTGCCTGCACCAAGCTGCCCCTCCCCACAAACATTTCATTTACAATTCAAAATGTTGTTTTTTAGGCCACAAACTTACTCTGCTAGGAAAAAAACCACCATCATAACATAGGTAAATCATGAAATGAGTTACTATGGTGTTATGGAGTTAGAGGGACATCTGTATTTGTACTGATTTATTGAACCCCATAGCACTCCATTGTACGGGATTGGTAGATCATTTCTTGCAGACTTTCCAGCTGTTTAAAAATGTCACAGCCAATGCACTTACATTACAAAACCAAATTCATTAGCCAGTAATGGTTATTGGATGTGCGGGAAACTCTCCAAAAGGGAGAAAGCACTCAAATATTTATCTATTGTCTGCACTGTAAAGAAGTGGGTTTTTATCACTATTGCCTTTGGGAGTGATTACCTTTCTCTTCATTTCCCAGTCAGCATTTAGGCTCGGTTCACATATGTGTGGGTGGTACGGCTGCGGATCCACACAAAAATCCATGCAGGCGCACCACCCACACAGGGGAATGCGGACCCGCGGGCGAGTGCCATTACTTCTAATGGTAGGCCGCCCGCACTGGAAATCGCAACCATACTGGGATCCAAGGTTTCCGTGCAGGCTGCATTTTCAGGAGAAGTGCAGGGACTTCTTCCCTGTGTGTCCCGGGGCACGAGAGTCCATTCAAATGAATGGGCTCTCGTTCCCCCGCAACCAGGGGTAACACCAAGACAGGAAATCAAGGAACATTTCCCCAACTGGCACTTCAACAGAATTAACCCCTCGCCTACCTACTAGAGACAAACTCGCTCAGATAAATTTTTTCATGTCACAGAACAATTAATGAGTGCAACGAGATCTATGTGCACACTGCCGGATCCCTATGCTCACATCTCCCCCTATATCTCCCTCTATATTGACCTCTTGGTGGCTACCACACAGGCCCGCAAGTAATTTTCACCAGTAACCACAGTACTCAGGAACTGCAAGATACCTTTTAAATGGTTCCCAATGAAACTTCTAGTCACTCACCAGAACCAACTGTTTCTGGTCTAGTCCCCCAAATACAGATTTAAGCAGCTCCACAACTGGGGTCTCATTCACTTTACACCCCCCAAGTACTCCAAGACCTAAACCTCCAGCAAAGATCTCTGATTCCTGGTGTAGTGCCCACTAGGCGAAGCTAGTATACGGGAAATGTATCTTTTACTCATGGTAGTGAGTGAGCCTGAATTTCTGTGGGTTCAATGTGAGGTTAGGCTGGGTGACTCAGCAGGTTGGTATCCCTGAAGAGGTCATGTGATCACCGTGAAGTAACGTGTTGGTACGCCGTGACAGGACTTCCAGTGCGCGGTGACGTCACTTCCGGCACGGGTGGCATATTGGGGCACCAGGAAATCATGCAGTACACCCATTACATGAGGTGAAAGGCTGAATGGAATTCATTATTATGTGAGTGGGCATTCTCTGGCATTTTTACTTTAATAAATTACTGATTTACACTATGGAGGATCTTTTTTGTTTCTATAATGACCCTCTGATGTGAGCAGCATTGCAAGATTATCCAGTGGTTGGAGAGAGTTCAGGAGGAATATTGGCACTACCTGATGTTATCCAATTCTGTCATCTTTCTAATAATGTGGTAGTTCCTGTGAGGAACGTGGTTTATCCATTAACCTCCCTAGCGGTCTGATTATGTCCATATTTCTGTGCTCAAAGCGGTACATTTTTTTGCATGGAAATATGTTTTTTTTTTAATTGTAGGCCTGTAATTTTTAGGAATAACTCACTGAAATCTGTCCGAACAAGAGTCTAGTAAACATCCCGGGGAGGATAAAACTTGAAACCCGAAATCATAAATTATAATTTAATAAATAATCATAAAAAATAATAATATAATAATAATACATTTAATTCAATAATATAATCAAACCAAAAACACTGAAATGTGAATGTCGCGGTATGGGAGCCTGCCAATTATTAATCCCCTTATTAATGCCTTGTATCACATGCCCTCAGAGTCCTGCTCTGTATTGTTCCAATTGTCCCCTGTGTCACTGGGCCAAATGGCCTAATTAAATTACTCTGGACCCCTCCTCCCTTCCCCCTCATGCCAAATTCCTGAACTCTCTGTACAGGACCCATTGCCATGGTAACCCGACAGGAAGTATCCGGTTACCAGCTCAATACTTAAGAGAGATCAAGGAAACCTCCCCCCCCCCCCCCCGTGTGTTCTCCTGGCTGTGTGTGTGAGGGAAGGCTGTGCGCCAGCTCCTCTCATCCCCCGTCCTCCTCCTCATCTCCTGGACTGTCTGAGCTGCCTGGAATCCCTGCACTGTGGAGGGATCTTCTGCTGTCCCCGTGAATCTGCCTGGATCTATCCCCTGCCTGGACTGAACCCCTTGTTCTCCGTGAATACCTGCTTCCCCACTGTTACCTGAACTGTTACGGTGGTGACCCCTCGCACCCCTCTCCTGTGTCAGACTACCCCTGTTACAGGGACACCCCCTTGGCTCTCCTAGTGGACTATAAGTGGGTGGGGACCCTCGTTACCATTTAGTGGCAAATCCACCCTCTCTGCCACCCCCCGTATTGAAGGACTGCCATCTGTTGTCTCAATAAAGCTTTGTGCGTCTGTCATCCTCTCTGTGTGTCCTGTCCTGCCTTTCCTCCGTCACATACTGGTGGCAGCGGTGGGATCAGGACACTGAGGAGATGACAGACAGCGAAAGCCAGCGGATGCGGGAACAGGCCCGGCCCAGCGAATACAGGAAGTGGACTGTGGCATGTCTGCAGGAGAGGGCTGAGGAGCTGGCCCTTTCCTGGAGGGGCTTAGCCAAAGAGGATCTGATCACCGCCATTGAGGAGGCGGACCCCCAAGACGCCCCAGGAAAAAGCAGATCAACCCCAGCCTCCCCAGCACGCAAGGATCCAGAGCCCAAGAGCCCCTGGCTTACTCGGGTGGAGGAAGAGATGGCCCTCCTGGGGTCAGACGCCACAGCAGAGGACAAGCAAGAGGCTATCCGGAGGGAGCATGAAAGAGAGAGCCAAGGGAGCCACCATGATCTAAGCTGCCCGTCCAGCCCCAAGGCCGCGGGATACCCCCCTCCCCGGGTCAGCCGTAAGGACTTTAAACCCTTCAACGAAGCCGCCGGGGATGTGGAGGGGTTCTTTCAGGACTTTGAGCAGCAGTGCCAGCTCATGGAGGTGCCAAGCATGGATTGGATACGGCACCTCGTGGGTCTGTTAGAAGGGGGTGCAGCTGCGGCCTACCGCACTCTGGACTATGTGGATGGCCGGGATTATGCCCGGGTCAAACAGACTGTGTTGGAATATTATGCGGTGACCCCAGAAGTGCACCGGGCGCGCTTCCGTGACCTTCCCTGCCATGCGGAACCGTCCTATCGGATGTATGCACACAAGATGTCGCAGTCCTGTCGGAGGTGGCTAGAGGGGGAACAGGCCCGCACCGCAGAAGAAATCATTCAAGCATTTTTAAAGGAGCAATTCTACAACCAATGCCCGGTGGAGGTGCGCGGATGGGTAAGAGAGAAAGCCCCTACCACCCTTGCAAAGGCCGCTGCCCTGGCTGATGAGATCCTGGCCATCAAGCCACACTGGAAACGGCGGGCCCCTGAGCCGTCAAGGGCCCCGCCCCCCGCCACCTCTGCCAAAACGGGCCCCCCACCTACCACTGCCAATCCCGCAGGGCCACCCCCCAGAGCCCGGTTCACAGGGCCCCCCATGGAGCGCCGCTGCTACGGATGCAACCAGCCAGGGCACCTCCAAGCTAACTGCCCCACCTCTCGAAGCCGGGGTTTTACCCGTCCGGTTCACTACCTGGAACTTCATCCCGCAGAAGAACCACTGCCCCCGCCTCCCAGCGAATGGATGAGCCCCCCAGACACCAACCAACCCTGGGGGGTTTACAGTGTCCACCCCCCGGGGGCTACATACTCCACCCAGAAACAACGCCACCTGCAGGCTGTGCGGGTAGACGGGCAACCCGCCACTGGTTTTCGGGATACAGGGGCCTTCCTGACCATCGCTGATCCCCGAGTGATCCGGCCGGAAGCCATCCAACCCAGCCCTGGATTCGCCATCGAGCTAGCGGGAGGAGCCAGACATCACATCCCCAGGGCATCCGTGCGCCTCGACTATGGGTTCGGGGAGCAACAGTGGCAGATCGGCGTCATGGGCGGCCTCCCGGCGGATGTCCTACTCGGCAATGACTTAGGGGAACTACGATGCCAGTACGTCGGGGCGGTGACCCGGCACCAAGCAGGTCGAGGTCCTCCTACAGACGAAGCCACCACAGGACCTTTCCTCAGCATGGACTTGGTGAGTGAACCCCTACCTGACTCAGACCTTCCCCTGACCTGGGATCGGGAGACCTTTAAGCGGGAGGTAGCCACAGACCCCACCTTGGCTAAGTTTAGGACCCAGGCCGCCGCAGGGCGGCAGGAGGGGGATGGGGGCCAGCTTTGGTGGGAGCAGGGGTTGTTGTACCGCACAGCAGGCCCAAGCCGCCCGGGTCAACCCTCTGCTAGCCCCACACAACTGATAGTGCCCAGACGGTTCCGGTTCCCGCTACTCCAGATAGCCCACGACATTCCAGTAGCTGGCCACCTGGGTAAGAGGAAAACGGGGCTGCGGCTGACCCAAGCCTTCTACTGGCCGGGTATCACCAAGGACGTAGCCCACTTCTGTCAGACCTGTGACATCTGTCAGAGGAGGGGACGCCCAGGGGACCACCCCAAGGCGCCACTCCGCCCCTTACCCATCATTGATGAGCCCTTTCAGCGGGTAGCTGTAGACATCCTGGGGCCCCTGGCCCGGCCCAGTAAGGCCGCAAGCGGTACATCCTCACGGTAGTGGATTACGCTACCCGCTACCCCGAGGCTGTCCCCCTGTCCAGCATCTCCACCCCCAAAGTAGCCGAGGCCCTAGTCACCGTTTTCTCCCGGGTGGGTTTTCCAGCGAGATCCTGACGGACCAGGGTACCCAGTTCATGTCCGAGGTGGTCCAATCCCTCTGGCGCACGTGCGGGGTAAGGGCGATCCGGACCACTCCATATCACCCCCAAACCAATGGCCTCTGCGAGCGCTTCAATGGCACACTGAAGAGCATGCTGAGGTCCTTCATTGATGGGGAGGCGGACTGGGAGAAGCTCCTTCCACACCTGCTGTTTGCATATCGGGAGGTACCGCAAGAGTCCACGGGGTTCTCCCCCTTCGAACTCCTGTACGGGCGGAAGGTCCGCGGTCCCCTATC